>NC_069499.1:1153200903-1153435903 GCF_027579735.1 Bombina bombina | reverse complement strand
AGATTTGTACTTTCGGCAAACATTGTAGCTGTGTATAAATATGTGTTTAAACTATTTTCCGTTATTGTGGGAAAAAAAACATATAAAAAAACTTTTTTATAATACTTTGGATAAACCTCTAATTTCCTTCTGTGAAAGAGATATCTTTCCTGTGTATAACGAGGTAAAAGTTGGAGCTAAAATTAATTTCCTAATGAACATCATAAGCCTCTATCATTACGAAGCTATGAGCAACATATAATGAGAGTATGCAGAAAGTCCTTACTGATAGAAAGCCTGTGTTCAATTTAAATAATAACAGTGGACCTATAGCTTTGTTTCAAATGATAACTAACGGAGTTAAAATTGGTGAAGAATATAATCTGCTATAACTTGTTGCATTCTAACAATTTAGTTATAGCGAGTGGGTTATTATGATCGTATGTACATTCTTTAAAACTGAAAAAAAGCTCTAATGACAAGAAAATATGTAGAGAATCAAATTTCATTAGAATTTGAAAATAGTTCACTGGGAGCTAGCTGTCTCTTTATCAAAAAAATACGAGATTAATTTTTTTTTGATGAAGTGTTATTGCTTTTTTAAGGCAAACTTAATGAAATATAATGATACAATAGGGGCTAGCAGTCTTTAGTCTGTAAATGTAAAATTAAAGAGAAACAACTCGTTTAATTTTAAATTAATATGATGGGAAATAACATATGATATGATGAATTTGAAATGGTTAACTGGGAGCTATCTATCTTTTTGTCTACAAGTGCCAAATCAGAAAATAAGTAAAGTGTCATTGATTTTTTTTAAAAAGGCGACCTTGATAAAATTTTGAATGATTCAATAAAAGCTAACAGTACTCAGTCTATGGTAATGTGTGTGAGGTGATATGGTGTATGTTCCTAATTCTCCATATAATGTATATGATATTGTGACTGTCCTAGCAAACATAACTAGCAAACATAAAATATATATTGAAAATATGTATGTGTATATAGTGTGTCTGAAATACCATAAATAAACTTAATATAATAAACATTCAATATTGATATATGATAGATATGTGGAGTATGTGCAATACAGAAAGAAGAAATATATGTAGGGTATCTTGTTGGAGACACATTGGATTGCATCAGTTGAAGGCCGCCAGATCCAAATTGGCATTGAGTCCAAAAGGATGTTGGGTCCTCAAATGATAAATCCAATGTGTCTCTCGTTGTCTCAGTCTGATAAGTCTATTGTAATCAGAGGACTTGGGAATAAAGTCAATAGGTGTGTATTTAAAGATATAAGGATTTCCATTATGTTTTTTTTTTTTTTTTTAAATTTCTTTTTATTGAGGTTCACCATGTAATACAGTATAATCAAACCAATAATGTGACCTTTGTGGGTATGAACAGAAAAAAAGATAATACCTCACAATATAGATATTTACATAACATGGCATATAACATACGTATATTAAATTTCTCCCACATCAAGATCAAATAAAATAAAAAGGAGAAATAACACTAAACATTTGTTCTTAACCTCAGTTTTCCAAACTGCGAGCAATCCTTCCGAAAAAGAAAGAAAAATGTCTGATTGATTTACAATTAGTTTCTACTAAATTAAGGATCTAAGTACCTCGGCTTCAAAAGATACCAAAAAGGATAAAAACGAAGAAAAAACATTAACAGGAAAACGTAGCACAAAGCGCAAAAGTGGGGGAGAGAGGGAGCGGGCGAAGGGGGGAAAACAGAGAGAAAGGAGCGAAGCGGCGAAGATAGAGAAAAAAAAAAAAAAAGCTTTACCCTGTATCAAGTAGCCCTTTCTGTTAGCCATAACCTGGGTAATGCACCGGATATAATCAGATTTAAGAATGGCACTGCATTTTGGAAAGGTTTCAAAAAGTGACCCTGCTGCTCTGCTGTCCATGAACTGATCAGGCTTCCCCATTTATTAAAGTAATTTTTAAATTGTCTTTCTGAATCATGCTTAAGGTTCTGCCTTTCTACCAACATCTGGGTTTTGATAGCATTAGTGACTTCCCTAATACAGGGAGTTTCTCTCTGTCTCCATTTTTTGAAAAGTAGACTGCATGCCACCAGAATAACTAAATTCACCAGCTGCCTGTCCCCTATATTGGCCGTCTTTTTTAAAAAAAAGACATGCTCTGCCTGTAACTCAATTTTATTCTGGAGATAGCAGTTCAACCAATACTGGGCCTTTGCCCAGTATTGCCTAACTTTTGGACAGCTCCAAATACAATGTAACAAATCTGCCCCTGCCCTTTTGCATTTGAAACAATTCCCTGCCCTTGATTGCGTCCACTTGGCCATTCTAGCTGGGGTCAAGTAAAAGTTATTTATGATTTTGCACTGTGACTCTCTCCAGCTAATACATGAGGTTGCCTCTGCCGCAAATTTAATGCTTTCTGATATGTCCTCACTTTGTAACCTATCAAAGTATTTATTGAATTTTTCCTTGGCTAGGTTAATATGTTCCAGTCCCTTGATTGTCAGAATTTTTTGATACCACCAGGAAATTGAACGTTTCCCTGCTTGGTACAGCTTTAGGCCCGGGGCTATTTGAAGCAATCCCCATTCCGTTGCCACTTCTCTATCCGTACTTTCAATATAATGGCGTATCTGCAAATATGCATAAAAGTTATTGGTTGGAAGGTGATATTGTTCTACCAGGCTCTGAAAGGTACAGATCAAGCCATCCCTATCATTTTTTAGTTGCGCAAAATAGCTCAGACCCTTCTCCCTCCAGTCAGAAAACACTTTGTAGTTAAGGCCTGGTGGGAAATCCACACACCCAATAATCGGTAGATATGGAGACACCCGGAATTCCTGTCCCACTAAGGAGCAGTATAACTGCCACCCTTTAATAATATTAGTGAATGTTAACAATCCCTCTATATTCTGGGGCAGTTTCCTCTAAGGACAGTGTAATATGGCTTGAGGGCTGAAGGGCCTGATCAGCTCTGCGTCTAACGTATAGTATGTTACGTATTCTGCTTTGGTAAGCCAGTCTAATCCGAATTTGGCCAGAGCTATTAGATTATAATGTTTAATATTTGGAATGGAAAACCCTGCAAATGATTTAGAGTTGCTCATTTTATCTATCGAAATTCTTGGTCTCTTTTTCCCCCAGATAAAAGAAGAACAGGCTTTGTTATATCTGATTATGTCTTTCCTCGTGATAAGGAGGGGTAAATTTTGCAGCAGGAATAGGACTTTAGGAAATATGATTGTCTTAATTATCATACATCTGGCCGAGATTGACAGGAAAAACAGATTCCATTTATTAAGATCAGCCTGAATATTATCAAAAAATTCCTTGAAATTTAATTGATACCATTCCCTCGGATCCCTGGCAATCTTGATACCTAGATAGTTGATAGCCTTCACTTCTCTAAAAATATGATTAGAACTCTGCCTAGTTTTGTTGACCCATAGTAGCTCAGATTTTTTAGGATTGATCTTGTAACCCGAGAAAGTGCTATACTCTGTGATGATTTTAAGGACACTTGGAATCGAATTTACGGTATCTTGCAGACACAAGAGTATATCATCAGCATATAGAGATATGAGTAAATTCTCCCTACCAATCTTAACTGGTTGAATTGATTGCCGGATATATACTGCCAGGGGTTCTAGAGCAAGATCAAACAAAAGTGGGGATAATGGGCAGCCCTGTCGGGTTCCTTTCTCTAAAGTAATATGTTGTGTTACTTCACCGTTCACTAAAAGCTGTGACCTGGGTTCCTTATAGACCATTCTCACCAGATCGACCAATCGGCCAGAGAAACCGAAATTTTCCAGAGAGGTTATGAGGTGATTCCATTCAATGGAGTCAAAAGCTTTTTCAGCATCGATGGTGATTAATGCAAAGTCTTTTTTCATGATGTTATTGTACTCACTTCTGTGCCGTTGGCCGATCTGGTGAAAGTGGTCTACTACTGTCAGGACTCTTCTCATATTCCGGACTGAATTCCTGTTCGGGATGAAACCTACCTGATCTGTATGTATCAGTTTACCTATGACTCTCTTTAATCTGTCAGCGATAATTGACATCAAGATTTTATAGTCCTGATTTAACAGGGAGATAGGACGGTAAGCGGATAACTGATCTGGCTTTTTTCCCTTCTTATGTATCAAGGTAACAATTGAATCCGAGAAGTAAGGGGATTTTAAGGCTTGTGTTAAGAAATACTCATTATATAGGTTTTTTAATGTAATGCCAAATGTACCTGATAGAATTTTGTAAAATTCGATCGGTAGGCCATCAGGGCCTGCTGCTTTTCCAGATTTTATCCTATGTATTACCTTCACTATTTCTGCTTCTGTTATAGCAGCATTAATACCGTCTAAATCCACTGCTGATAGTTTAGGCAGTTTAATTTTTTCCCAAAATTGTTTCTTTGCCGTTTCATCTATTCCACCACTGGTATAAATACTCTGAAAATACTTATAAAATGTTTCCCTGATCTCTACCGGTTGGGTTATTACCTTGTTGCCCTCTTTTATTGCTGCTATAATGTTTTTCTTTTGTCGAAACTTTACTATTTTAACCAGATGCTTGGCAGAAAGCCCATGAAATCCTTGATACTTGGACCTTGCCTTAAGGTCCTCCCCTGCCCATTTCTCTCTAAAAAAGTCCTCCCTTTCATTCTTAGAGGAGATATAATTGCTCCATGTGGCTTGATTCGGGGATTGGAGGAATCTATTATATGTGTTTCTAAGCTGATTCGCCAATTGTAACTCTCTTGCTCTCAACTTTCGCGTTAACTTAACCATGTATCCCTTAATTTCTCCACGCATAACTGCTTTTCCTGCTTCCCAGAAAGTTTCCGTTTTGTTGATGTATTCATTATTTAAATCACAATACTCTAACCATTTTGCTTTTAACCAGTTAATAAACTGTATATTTTGACTCATATAGGCTGGGAAATGAAACGAGTTCCCGGGTCTTCTCATTCTCTTATTTGGCCAAACCCTCAGACTTATGATAGCGTGGTCAGATAGCAGAATATCTGCTATTTGGGTTTCGGCTTCAAGCCTGGCTACTTGCTGGCTTATCAAAAATAGGTCAATGCGGGAGAAGCTTCTATGCGTCTTTGATTCACACGTATATACCCGTTCATCCGGGTGTTGCAACCGCCAGATGTCATTTAATTTTAATGACTTGATATAATTCCTAAAGAATTTGGCCTCTCTATTGTTTGCTTGACCGCCTCTGACTCTGGACCTATCCATCTCAGGATATAACGTAAGATTCATATCACCCGCTATAACCAAGTTCTGCTCTACGTGTGGTATGAGTTTCTGTTGGACTTTTTGCCAGAAACTTTTCTCGAGTTTATTTGGGGCATATATGTTGCAAAAGGTCCAGCTGACATCCTCTATCTGCATCTGGAGGACTATATACCTGCCCTGCTGATCACACTCTTGTTTTAAGATTTTATAGTTAACCTTTTTATTTATAATAATGGCCACTCCGCGCTTCCGCTTATTGCAGGAAGTCGCAACAATTTCTGCCACCCAGTTCACTTTCAATTTTTCTATTTCGTGATCTTTTAGATGCAGTTCCTGCAGGAAAATGATGTCAGCCTTCTCTCCTTTCAGCATTCTCAGAACATTTTTCCGTTTAGTGGGGGAAGTTATTCCCCCCACATTCCATGACACTAGTTTTAAAGGTTCTGACATTTTAATCTTTTAACCAGGCATCTAAAGCTTGAGAGAAGAAAGAAGAGGGAAAAAAGAGAGAAAAAAAACAAAAAAAGCAAAAAAAAAACAAAAAGGAAAAAAAAAAAAAAAAAAAAGGAGGATGCCGCCCGTTCTCTCCCCCCCACTTCCGCAACTCTTTATTATAATGAGCATTTTAAACTTCTGATACATTCTCCTTGCTTTAATAACCTTGGAAACTGGATATAACCAATTGAACACTTTAAGATTCATATACAAACTCATTACCTTACGTAACCATGTACCATAAAAGTTCCCTCTCAGACCTCTATATTATTCTCCTGACAGAAATCCTGTGCTTCTTTAACTGAGTTTAGCACCACTCTCCCTTCCATAGTTAAAACCGTGATTTTGGCCGGGTATATCATCGCTGTTTTAAGTCCAGCTTTGATTAACCGTGAACAAAATGGTGCCATGACCCTCCTCCTAGAGGCGGTCTCGGCAGAAAAATCCTGAAACAACAGGATTTTCTTTCCATCAATTGTTAATGTTTGTGTTTTCCTGTACTGTTGCATGATATTAGTTTTGTCCTGAAAGTTCAGGTATCTAATTAGAACCATCCTGGGGCGTGTGTTACCATCAGAGGATGTCCTGACACTTCCTACCCTGTGCGCTCGTTCCACCTGAAGTGTATCTCTGTCTGCCTGAATCCCCAATAATTTGGGGAGTGTGGATGCTGCAAATTTCAAAAGATCCTGGAACTCTCTGCTCTCTGGGAGTCCCACCACCCGCACATTATTCCGGCGCGACCTGTCCTCCAGATCTTCCACCTTTAGTATGAGTGCCTTTATTTTATCTGTGTTTTCCCTTATATTGATTTCTTGAATACTTAGTTTATCTTCTGTTTCTGATACCCTAGACTCTACTTCTGTTATTCTGACTGAAAAAAGCTTTATCTCCTGTGATAGATCTACAATCTCTTTCTTCACCAATTCAAACTGCGGCAATAAAAGATCCGCTAATTGATTTATTGTCATCTGTGTGTCTTGGTTGCTAGACGGGCTTTCTAAGCTACTCTCAGTGCCAGTTTCTTGACCTAGTTTCTGTTTCCTGTCTTTCCTTACTGGCATGGCGGGAGATTTATTTTTTGGGTTTGTCATGTATTTGTCCATGTGGGTTAATAATGTGAATTCCTCAAGATATATACAGTGTGTACCCTGCAATCTGGAACAGAGATGATCTGTCTTTCCTTCTACAAGCGTTGTGCAAATGTCTGCTGCTGTGTATCTCTTTTCTTACTGTTCTCCTGTGTCTATTGAATCTATGTGATTACAATTTTTAGGGTTTCATAGGGGGCTCTATCCTATTATGGACCAGTTTGGCGATCTTATTGTGGGATCGCAGGCGGCCCTTCTTTATGTGCTCGTGTTTGTGTTTAGTTCAACTCTACCCCATACACTATTATGTGATCGTGGTAATGATATATAATAATTCCAAATTCTAACCTCAATCTAATTTCCCCTCTTCCCACCTCCTGACTCCTCACCCTTACTGACTGTTAATTATTAAATTTGTGATTAGTGTCCTGTGAAAACAGCTGTGGTGGGCAAGGGAGTTAGTGAGTTTTCTACTCTTGTGACCCTCTTCTTCACTTCCCCCCTGTTGGTCGGGGTACAGGCACCTGCAAATTACCACCTGCAGCAGCCTGCTGTTTGGCTTATTCTGCTAAAAAGTGTGTTATGTTCCCTTACTACACATTTCAAATATATGAAGCTATACACATTTAAACTGGCAAACAACCAATCAAGCAGATAAAACAATATACCATATGTCAGAAAACAGAAAAGAAAACAAAAAAAAGAGCAACAGTGGCAAACAGTAGAGCCTGCTACTATGCAGGCATCCTATCCTTAGAAGGCATTGTGTCTTTTGGCAAAAATTATGAGAAGCCTGTTATCAAATCTCCTTCGATATATATGTATTCATAAGTTCTGCTTCCCTCCCAGCTCTTTTCTTTTTTCTTTTTCTCCCTTTTTTTTTTTTTTTCTTTCCCTTAACCCCTTAGTCTCTCTTAAAAAAGCATCCTTGTATGTTGAGTTCAGGGGAGTTTATTCATTTATCCTAATCTGTAGGTATCAAAATTAAAAGATAGTTGCATGCCCCAGCTGTTTTATGGATCTATTAAAAACCCCAAAACGTCCTGGAACTTTCTCCGTGATTTAACTCCCTTTGACGTTCAATAAACTTTAATTTGACAGCACACTGGGGTTTATCCTGCCGTCACTTTTCCAGACCTTGATATAAGAGTATCCTTCAAAGTATTGTGCGTCTCAACTGGCAACTAAGACACTTTTAAAATTCACTGCCCCACCAGGTGCTTTCGCCCACCGGGCTAGAAATGTCCCCAAGATTTATATAACAAAACTGTGAGGAGTAATTTGACCATGCAAGTCTAATGTACATTCCGTATTAAGCAGTATTAACACTTAATATAAACATGCCGGTACTTACCCCCCTGCTTCTTCACGGCTCTCTGGCTAAGTGACTTACTGTAAGGCCGCCGTTTGGGAGACCTCTCTCCTAGGCAGTCCTCCACCCGTGTACGATGCACCGAGCCTTTCCGCTGCTTCTGGACAATGCTTGGCTGTAGTCAGCGTGTTCCTGACAGTGTGTTCCGGCTCCCGGGTGCAGTCACTGTTTCGCGTGCCGACTTACTAGAAGGGGGGGGGTGTCAAAGTCTGTAGTCACCATCGGTACTGCTCTGCTCCGCCGAAAAAAAAGACCGCCTTCCAGGGGGCTGCTTGGCTGCCTTAGTCTCGTCAATCCTCAGAGTGGATGTCAACGCTTGCTGCGTTTATTCACTTTAGACTTGGGGTACTCTTACTGCCTCTGTTATCCTTCCTTTACTGGGATTGTAGCTGTTGTTACTTGCGTGTCTGTATCTGTTAGGCATATCAGTATGTGTGGCTGGGCCTGAACAGCCAATACCGGGCCAATAGACTTCCGTCCGTATCTCCTTTCCCCGGGCAGGGTGTATTTTTTCCCCCCTGCAATAGGGCATAGATAGTAGGGCTCTGATGGTCGACGGCTCTCACAAACAGGAGAGCCAGAGTGCGCGCTGCATTCAGGACGCTCCTCCTCCCCGGAAGTCATTAGTTTAGCAGTCTGCAGAGACTTCTCCATTATGTTTTAATAAACAGTGATTTGGTATGCTGTGTTTAATCTTGTTTTTCTTACAATTTTTGCAATTGCGGTGATGTTCCCCCCCACCTGGTTCTGAGTTTTCTAGAGGTGCGGCCTACGTATTGTAGGCCACACACACATTCTATGAGGTAGACCACAAATGATGACTCGCAGTTAAAGAAACCCGGATTTGATGGCATTCTCCCGTGACTGTAGATTTGAAATTTTTCTGACCTGATTTGATAATTTTACAACTGCCACATCCTGTTTTCCCACATTTATAAATGCCATATAGGCCAAAGATACCCTTGTTCTTGATTGATGTGACTTTGTTATGGTTGTTTTGTTGTATATGTTTAACCCTCTTACTAGGAGCTAGCTGATTTCTTAAAGTGGGGGCTCTTCTGTAAACAATTTTGGGCTTGTCTTTGACCATATTTCTTAAAATGGGATCTCTTTGTATTATGTACAAATGTTTGTATAATATTTTTTGTATTTTTAGAAAATCTGAATTGTATTGTGTAACAAATAAAACATCTCTCATGTCTGAATTTAGATGGAAATCTTCGGTTTTCTCTTTTGTGGTTTGTTGTAGAATATCGATTCTATTTAGATTTTTTGCTCTATTTAGAGATTTGTCTGGTAGTGTCTGGTAGTGTTATAGGATAATCTTTTTCTAGGAATCTATTATAAAGGATCTGACTTTGTTCCAAGAATATGTCATAATCAGTACAATTGCGTCTGATTCTCCTAAATTGGCTATATGGTATGTTGTGGACCCAGCTCTTGTAGTGGTTACTATTATAGTTTAAAAAACTATTACTATCCACATCTTTAAAAAAAAGTTTTGGATGTAATGTTATCAGCATCAATACTTAATATAAGGTCAAGGTATTCTATGGTATGTGTCTGAATGTTAGCTGTAAAAGTAAGGCCCATATCATAATTACCCATAACTAAACTATAACTAAACAAGTTATAGCAGATTATATTATTTACCAATTTTAACTCCGTTAGTTATCATTTGAAACAAAGCTATAGGTCCACTGTTATTATTTAAATTGAACACAGGCTTTCTATCAGTAAGGACTTTCTGCATACTCTCATTATATGTTGCTCATAGCTTCGTAATGATAGAGGCTTATGATGTTTATTAGGAAATGAATTTTAGCTCCAACTTTTACCTCGTTATACACAGGAAAGATATCTCTTTCACAGAAGGAAATTAGAGGTTTATCCAGAGTATTACAAAAAAGTTTTTTATATGTTTTTTTCCCACAATAACGGAAAATAGTTTAAACACATTTTTATACACAGCTACAATGTTTGCCGAAAGTACAAATCTATGTATTTGTTTAACATTGTTTTTATATAATATCTGATATTAGAGAGAGTCAATTATTAGATATACATTTTTCCATATTTCATCATGTTTTTATTTATTTATATATTGTTTTGTTTAAATTAAATCTCCTAGTATTTTTAAACGTACAAGCCAATCAGGGGTTAAAATTTAACCATGCACCTATACTCCCTGAATTAATTAGTCTCCTAGCAAATCGAATGGAGTCTCAGTTCCCTATTGGCTATGCAATTAATGACAAACTTACGTTTTAACATTTTTTTTATGTATATATTGTTACCAAATGTATTGTTCAGTATTCGCTTTGATTTTGGTCTGAGGAAACGACCAGCAGATTGGTCGAGAAACGCGTTACCCTATCAAGCGTTACATATGCTTCTAATCCAATAAAGCATTGTACCACTTTTTAACAAGATCGGAAGTTTGTCGTTGTTTGTTTTTATAAACAAGCGGTACTGGTGGATTGTCCAGAGACTGAATACCTCCCGCAATCATTAAAGGCTACGGTGATTATCATAAGGCTATCGGGGTCCAGTGTACTAGCCACTGTTAAGTGCTAGTCTGTTCATCTGCACTGGTCACAGAACAGTGCCACTCTATCTGGTAAGCGCTTTATCATAAGAGCAGATACCAGCTTACAATACAGATTTACACTATGAGGCGCCCTCTTTTTGTTTTTATATGTATGTGTATACATTTTTTAAATGTTTGTTTTCAATGCCATGTTATCTCCAACATAAAAGGCCCTTTCAATGTCATTGTTACTCTAGATTACGTCCAATTAACCCTCAAGATATCCATATTTAGGTCTGAGAATTGATTTATTCTCACCATGGAATTTTGAAATAAGTTCAGTATAAAATAGTGGTTTTACACATTTATAGAAATATAACACTAGTTTAAATCATAAATTCATATATACTGTGTATGTATATGTGTATATGTATGTGTGTGTGTGTGCATGTATAAATGTATGTATATATGTGTGTGTGTGCATGTATATATGTGTGTGTGTGTGTGTATATATGTATGTATATATGTGTGTGTGTATGTATGTATATATATGCGTGTGTGCATGTTTATATGTGTGTATGTATGTGGGAGTACTGCGCGTGGAGGAGGGAGAATGGGGGGGGCGCATTTTGAAATTTCACACTGGGAGCTAGATTCTCTAGAAACAGCCCTGATCACAGGTACGTATGAAAGTCTCACTGTGTAATTATAGCGCTATTTACTCACGCAGGAATACTAAACCCATTTGCTAGCACTTACTAGCCAGCACATTGCTTGCACTTAACTTTCTAGTCCCCTCACAGGCACTGACAACCTTGTTAACATCACTGGGTCTCGGACTCTGAAACATTTGTGTGATTATGTTAAGGAACAGCATCATATTTTAAATGAGTGTTGCTTTTACTGTTCAAATCTACCTATCTGGGAAACCCATCATTTACAGCAGAGTTAATTAATGCCAGTACAGGTACCTCAGAGATATTGCTGGTTTGGTTCCAGACCACCCCAATAAAGCTAATATAGTAATGAAGTGAGCCACACCAATTTTTTGTTTCCCATTCCCAGTGCTTATAAAAGTTATATTTAAACTATAATGTAGTCTATTAAGTGTGAAATAGTATTGTGTCTAAAAATCAATGTGCATACTGTAAAGTGTAGCCAATCATAAAGCACCTATTTTGCTGGATGCCAAAGGGGGGGGCATTATGATTGGCTATAGCGTGATTCGTCATTTTGCACTGAAATAGACTATGGGTTGTGGGCGGTGGAACGGCGGAATGTATAAGAAACTGAAAGGGTGATTATATATATTTAGCGTCTGCAATTATTTTAATCAATGAAAGTGCCCTTTATTTACTTTTTTTATTGCAAATATTGTTGAGCATATCGTAAAACTTAACACTTAATCACTTTAATTTTAAAAAAACTTTGTTGCTAAAAAATGCTAACCATCACCTGAGTCTTCAGTGAGTCATAATCTTTTTGCTGGTGGTGTGTTTATATTTGTATTCATGTGTATTTATGTGTATATATGTGTATTTATGTGTATATATGTGTATTTATGTGTTTATGTGTGTATTCATGTGCATTTATGTGTATATATGTGTTTATATGTGTATTCATAAGTATTAATGTGTATTTATGTGTATATATGTTGGAGAAATGGCACCAATAGACTTGCTCAACACAGGGTTGCCACAAACCTTCAATTTGTAAAAAGAGCAATATCTGCAAAGCATAATAAAACAAAGGTATGGCTGTATAATACTTTACATACCATAGACTGATAGACCTTAGCGTGCAATTAACGGATTTGTCCAAAGTTCTGTCCTTTACATACAATCTACCCCCTATACTGTGATCACTGCTCTCAATGGTTTCCTGGTATCCAATACTAATAGTTGGCCGCAATCCATGAGATTTGCTTATTTTAAGGAGAGATATGTGAGGATGACCATTGAACTCTCCTACTTTGCACATATACCACAATCAAAATGAGCATCATCCCCTGCTCTAACGGCTCTAATTTCCAATACACTTTTAACCAAGTTGGTAACAGTGTGCTGGAGCCTGTCTGGTAGCATTTGGGTTAACTACAGTATATTTCTGCGTCTCAGAAGCTATGCGGGAGGAGCTGTTCCTCGTTTTCTGACCTGAGTCTTCCCAGGCTTTGACACAGTTATTCGGTGTCTGCATTGGACTTACACACACTAGTGAGTCTCCAGTAATATTCCATTTTTTGTTACACTAATAAAGTGCACTACTTGACACATTGTCATTTAAAGGTATAGGAAAGCCAAAAATGTTATTTTGTGATTCAGACAGAACATCATTTTTTTAAAAAAGTTTACAATTTACTTCTATTATCAAACTTGTTATGCGTGGGCAAAATTTCAAATTTGGCAATCGTTTGCTAAACCAATGTCAGATATGGCAGCAGCAGCATTCAGCTATTTTTGGCTGCTGGATAGATAGATCAGCGTAAATTTGCAACGCACAAAGATCAGTGCAGCCATATTCTGCATTCATTTAGTAAACAAATGCCAAATTTGAAGTTTTGCTCATGCCTAAAATTTGCTTTGTTGCCATGGTATTCTTTGTTGAAGGGATTAGCAATACATAGGTAGGTGTCTGGAGAACTACATGGCAGGAAATCGTGCTGCCATCTAATGCTCTTGCAAATGGATAACATTGTTGGAAAACTGCTGCCAAATAATGGTACAGACATGTGCACACTCCTGAGCTTATGTTCCTGCTTTTCAATAACAGATACCAAGAAAACGAAGGAAATTGAGAATAGAAGTAAATTAGAAAGTTGTTTAAAATTGCATGCTCTATCTGAATCATGAAAGAAAAATGTGGGGTTTGATGTCCCTTTAATGCTAGACATAATTTTGTTTAAAAGAGCAGGAAACCCCTTATTTTTATTTCATGATTCAGATAGCGCATACAATTTGAAACAACTTTACTGTGCACATTTTGTTAATGGAAGTAAATTGCATGCTCTATCTGAATCATGAACATTTAATTTTGTCTTGAGTGTCCCTTTAAAGGGAAATTAAACACTTGCGGCTAGATTTAGAGTTCTGCGGCCAAAGGGGTGCGTTAGCTACGCATGCTTTTTCCCCCCCCCGCACCTTTTAAATACCGCTGGTATTTAGAGTTCACAGAAGGGCTGCGTTAGGCTCCAAAAGGGAGCGTACAGGCATATTTACCACCACTGCAACTCTAAATACCAGCGGTGCTTACGGACGCGGCCAGCTTAAAAAACGTGCTCGTGCACGATTCCCTCATAGGAAACAATGGGGCAGTTTGAGCTAAAAAAAAAACCTAACACCTGCAAAAAAGCAGCGTTCAGCTCCTAACGCAGCCCCATTCTTTCCTATGGGGAAACACTTCCTAAGTCTGCACCTAACACCCTAACATGAACACAGAGTCTAAACACCCCTAACCTTACACTTATTAACCCCTAATCTGCCGCCCCCGCTATCGCTGACCCCTGCATTATACTATTAACCCCTAATCTGCCGCTCCGTACACCGTCGCAACCTACGTTATCCCTATGAACCCCTAATCTGCTGCCCCTAACCCCCGCCAACCCCTATATTATATTTATTACCCCCTAATCTGCCCCCCCCAACGTCGCCGCTACCTACCTACAATTATTAACCCCTAGTCTGCCGACTGGACCTCACCGCTACTCTAATAAATGTATTAACCCCTAAAGCTAAGTCTAACCCTAACACCCCCCTAAATTAAATATCATTTTTATCTAACGAAATAAAATAAATCTTATTAAATAAATGAATCCTATTTAAAGCTAAATACTTACCTGTAAAATAAACCCTAATATAGCCACAATATAAATAATAATTATATTGTAGCTATTTTAGGATTAATATTTATTTTACAGGCAACTTTGTATTTATTTTAACCAGGTACAATAGCTATTAAATAGTTAATAACTATTTAATAGCTACCTAGTTAAAATAATTACAAAAGTACCTGTAAAATAAATCCTAACCTAAGTTACAATTAAACCTAACACTACACTATCAATAAATTAATTAAATAAACTACCTACAATTATCTACAATTAAACCTAACACTACACTATTAATAAATAAATTAAATACAAATACCTACAAATAAATACAAATAAATATACTAACTAAAGTACAAAAAATAAAAAAAGAACTAAGTTACAAAAAAATAAAAAAAAAATAAGTTACAAAAAATAAAAAAATAATTCACAAACATTATAAAAATATTACAACAATTTTAAGGAATCAGCCAATCAGATTCAAGTTCAATCCGATTGGCTGATCCAATCAGCCAATCAGATTGAGCTCGCATTCTATTGGCTGTTCCGATCACAGGCAAAAAGAGCAGAATTCTTTGGGGCATGCCCCGCAAAAGGCACTTTTAAGGGCTGGTAAGGTAAAAGAGCTTTTCCATTTTTATTTTAGAATAGGGGGGCTTTGTTATTTTATTAGGGGGCTTAGAGTAGGTGTAATTAGCTTAAAATTGTTGTAATATTTTTATAATGTTTGTAAATTATTTTTTTATTTTTTGTAACTTAGTTCTTTTTTTTTGTACTTTAGTTAGTGTATTTATTTGTATTTATTTGTAGGTATTTGTATTTAATTTATTTATTGATAGTGTAGTGTTAGGTTTAATTGTAGATAATTGTAGGTAGTTTATTTAATTAATTTATTGATAGTGTAGTGTTAGGTTTAATTGTAACTTAGGTTAGGATTTATTTTACAGGTACAGTACTTTTGTAATTATTTTAACTAGGTAGCTATTAAATAGTTATTAACTATTTAATAGCTATTGTACCTGGTTAAAATAAATACAAAGTTGCTTGTAAAATAATATTAATCCTAAAATAGCTACAATATAATTATTATTTATATTGTAGCTATATTAGGGTTTATTTTACAGGTAAGTATTTAGCTATAAATAGGATTAATTAATTTAATAAGATTTATTTTATTTCGTTAGATAAAAATTATATTTAACTTAGGGGCGTGTTAGGGTTAGGGTTAGACTTAGCTTTAGGGGTTAATACATTTATTAGAGTAGCGGTGAGGTCCGGTCGGCAGATTAGGGGTTAATAATTGTAGGTAAGGTAGCGGCGACGTTGGGGGGGCAGATTAGGGGTTGATAAATATTATGTAGGGGTCGGCGGTGTTAGGGGCAGCAGATTAGGGGTACATAGGGACAATGTAGGTTGCAGCGGTGTGCGGTCGGCAGATTAGGGGTTAAAAAAAATTATTAGAGTGGCGGCGATGTGGGGGGGCCTCGGTTTAGGGGTACATAGGTAGTTTATGGGTGTTAGTGTACTTTAGAGCACTGTAGTTAAGAGCTTTATGAACCGACGTTAGCCCAGAAAGCTCTTAATTCCTGGCTTTTCTCTGCGGCTGGAGTCTTGTCGTTAGATTTCTAACGCTCACTTCAGCCAAGACTCTAAATACTGGTGTTAGAAATATTGAAAAGATAGGATACGCAATTGGCGTAGGGGGATCTGCGGTATGGAAAAGTTGCGGCTGGAAAGTGAGCGTTAGACCCTTTCCTGACTGACTCTAAATACCAGCGGGCGGCCAAAACCAGCGTTAGGACCCCCTAACACTGGTTTTGATGGCTAACGCAGAACTCTAAATCTAGGCGTAAATAAATAATTGCTTGAATGCTGTATTAAAAGCAAAGATTAGCCTGAGAATAATTTGTACATTATTTTTAAAAACTATATTTGTTGTTTAAATATTGAAAAAAAAGGGTAAAGTTAATGTCCATAAAGCAGTGGGCACCACAATATTATAACTTAGGTTACCTTTTCTGATGAGGCCAATTAGAAATGTTTATAAGTGGCTTACTGGAGTGTTCAACCAATGACTGTGTGGGATATAGCGGTGTCTGCACTTCCATGTTTAACATGAATTGGAAAGCACGCAATATTCAGAATACAATTACAGGAAAGTAGAACAAAATAAATAATTAAAGTATATTGCAAAGTTGTTTACTACATGTAATTAAACAATTTATATTAATAGCTTGAGGTGTTTAATGTCCCTTTACTTTCTGAAACATCCATTAATTATCTGAGAAAAATCTTTGCAATACAATGTATTAAATGTAATCACTTAAAAGGGACATTGTAGTGCAAAGATGACATGCTATGATCCACAAAGGGGTCAAACACAGGTCTTTGGCACTGGTGATTATTAATTAGTAGCAATTTTTAAATGTGGAGAGCCTATGTATAGTCCTAGGACGTGCATCTGCTCCTGTTGTAACACAAACATATTTGCTCAGTAGGCTACGCTCTTTTGCAGAATCATATGTTCTTATATAAACAGTAGCGGGTTGCTAGTGTAGCAGATTAAAGGATGTCTGGTGTGGTGCAGGGCAAGGAACAAGGAGCGGCCTGTGTAATAATGTGCTAAAGTAGGGATGGTTGCTGTTTGGTGCTGGCAGAGAGGGAACAAGAGTGTTGTGAAGTACCAAGGTTGTGCTGAAAAAGGAAATAACATTTTTAGGCAATATTGGCATGAAAATAACCTTTGTTCATTCCTGTGTAAGGCTATCTTGTTTTTATGTGTACAATTAAAGGGACACTAAAACCATTTTTTTTCTTTTGTGATTCAGATAGAGCATGCAATTCTAAGCAACTTTCTAATTTAATCTCTTGCTATCTTTATTTAAAAAAGAAGGCATCTAAGCTATTTTTTTTTGTTCAGACCCTGGACAGAGCTTGTTTATTGATGGGTGAATTTATCCACCAATCAGCAAGAACAACCCGGGTTGTTCACCAAAAATGGGCCGGCATCTAAACTTACATTCCTGCATTTCAAATAAAGATACCAAGAGAATGAAGAACATTTGATAATATGAGTAAATTAGAAAGTTGCCTAAAATTGCATGCTCTATCTGAATCACAAAAGAAAAAAAATGGGTTCAGTGTCCCTTTAATAACACCTAGTGGAATGTGCACACACTGTTTTTGTGTGTTATGCACCAACAATGCAAAATCAGGGATCATTGTAATTAAATTAATACAAAAAAAAGTTTGGAAAACAGGGAAGTAGGAAGACATCATGTCCTTTCTTGTGTGTGGTTGCATAAGTTTAACCACAGAAAGTTTTTTATGTTGTGTTAGACTATTCAAAGAAACTGGATTTAATATGTTTGTTTTGTATTGATCTGCAGAAAATATTACAAACTGATAATGATGGAAAAAATCATCATCACATTTACGACTAGATTACGAGTCTTGCGTTAGCCTTAAAAAGCGGCGTTGAGAGGTCCTAAAGCTGCTTTTTAACGCCTGCTGGTATTACGAGTCTGGCAGGTACAGGTGTACCACTCACTTTTTTTCCGCGACTCAAGCATACCGCAAATCCCCTTACCTCAATTGCTTATCCTATCTTTTTAATGGGATTTGCCTAACGCTGGTATTACGAGTCTTGGAAGAAGTGAACGGTAGACCCTCTCCTATCAAAACTCCTACCGCATTTAAAAGTCAGTAGTTAAGAGTTTTATGGGCTAACGCCGTAACATAAAACTATTAACTAAAGTGCTACAAAGTACACTAACACCCATAAACTACCTATTAACCCCTAAACCGAGCCCCCCCCCACATTGCAAACACTATAATTTTTAACACCTAATCTGCCGAACCGGAGATCACCGCCACTATAATAAATTTATTAACCCCTAAACCGCCGTACTCCTGCCTCGCAAACACTAGTTACATTTTTTTATTTTTTTTTAATATATTTATTTATTTGTGGCCGCCAGGGAAAAAAGGAAAAGCCATTGAATTTAAACATGAAACTAAAACAAAGCACCACGCAGGGTGAAAATGTACATACATCTAAGAGCATACAAAAAATAGAATTAAATAGTACCATATGCAAAGTACAAAAATAGTATGCAATAAAACTTAAATATGACTGTTCTGTCTATTTTAACGTGGAAATATTATCAAAGAAAGAAAAGGAAAAAGTAAATCATTCAATCCTTTTGACTCTGGCAGCTCATTTTATCCACGAACATGGGGAGAAACTTTAACCATAAACAAAGAAAGTAAAACAAAACCATACTGGAAGAGAGAAAGAGAAAAAAAAATATGTAAAAATAAAAAATTATACAAGTTTATGTTGTCTCTCTTAGATCTCGCTCTGTCACTCTCCGTCCCACCGACATTCCCCTACCACCCCAGTTGGTCTACCGTAATTATTTCCTTAACGGGCTTATCCAGCTATTCGATTATTCTACCTATAACTCGAGACCCAATCTGCCGGAAAGTCTCCTGATAACACCAGGTCAAAAAACATTCTGTACTCAAAAATATAATATTGTCTTTTGTACATCTTCCGCATATGTCTTGATTATGGGTAACCATCCCAACAAGAATTTTCTAATTTCTTTTTCATTTGCCTCCCAGAGTTGGAAAGATTCAAATATAATTTGCGTCTGGATTTCTTTAATAAAAAATGAAAAAACAGGCATCTTTTTAGCTTTCCAATTTTTTAATATTAATTGTCTAACAAGTAAAATAATTGTATTTAAAATCTTACTTGATGGTACTGCCCCTGGACCGGAGCGGACCAAAAAAAAGATATCCTCTACATTAACATGTATATTTGTTAGAAACAATCTATTAATCCAAAAAAACACTTTCTTCCAGAATTGTCCAATCCTGGGACAATGCCAGAACATATGTAAGATATCTGCATTCATAAAGACACATCGCGGACAAAAGAAATCCTGACCTATATACATTTTAGCCATAATCAAGGGTGTACAATAATAATTATTAATCAATTTCATGTGGCTTTCTTTCCAGCTGATTGGGATACGACATTTGTTTAATGTTTTACAGCTATCTTTTAGTGTATCATGATCTTTATTGGGGATCATAGTTCTCCATTTTGCACTCAGTTTTTCCATGAAGGAATCACTTTGACAAGCATAATGCTATATAAAAGCGAGATTGAGGGAGCCTTGACACGGGAGATGACCATAATGGTTCTCAACTCCGACCATGCGACCGTCTCACTGCCATTCCATCCCCTAGATGTTAAAAAATGGTGCACTTGCAAGTAGAGATATAGACTATTACTTAATAGATCAAATTGGGATTTTAAATTATCGAAGGAAATTATTTGTCGTTCCTCCGTAAAGAATTGAGACATTAGCTTAAGGTCTTTATTAAACCATTCCTTGAATACCAGCTGATTGTTCCCCGGAGGGAATTCAGGATTGCCTATTAAAGGCAAGTATTCAGACAAGGAATAATCTACACCCAAAATGGTACATATTTTTTGCCAGGCTAGAACAACGTTATTAATTGATATTAAAATTTTTATATTGTAAGGTATTTCTTTAGATTGAATATGTAGTAGGGCTTTAAGTGAGAAGGGAGAGACTAAGATGTTCTCCATTTCTATAGTTGAGAACCAGCTTGATTCCATGAGCCAATCAAATGCAATTTTACCCAAAGCTGCAAGGTTATAATACCCTATATTGGGTAAAGCAAGCCCGGCAGCTTCACCAGGTTGCATCAGTTTTTCAAGTGCAATTCGCAATTTTTTATTATTATGCCAGATAAATCGTGAAAAGCTAGAGTTTAATTTCCGTATATCTGATTTATTTAGAATCGGCGGTAAGTTCTGTAATGGAAAAAGAAGCCGAGGGAAAATTATTGTCTTAATAAGGTTCACTCTAGCTGTCATTGATAACGGAAAAGCAGCCCAAAGTTTCAAATCGGCATATTTTTTTTTAAATAACGGATAAAAATTAAGCCCATACCGTCTTGCAGGGTTTCTATGAAGATATATTCCCAAATATCTAAGAGAGTCTACCTCTTTAAATTCCGAATTGGCTGTGGCATAGCTTGTTTTGTATATCCACATCATCTCACTTTTATTATAGTTTACTTTGTAACCAGAGAATGAACTAAAAAAATTCAAACAATCTATCATGATGGGGATAGCCCTGGGTATATTGTATAAGAAGATTAATATATCATCTGCGTATAGTAAAGTTTTAAGGACAATCTTACCAATTGGAATCCCTTCTAAAATATCCCTTAGCCTTATAGCAAGCAGTTCTAATGCAAGATAGAGAAGAGGGGACAAGGGGCAGCCTTGTCTTGTACCTTTATTCAATCTTATCCCTGGGGTTAAGTTATTATTAATTAATAGATAGGATATTGGACACTGATAAATATTATGGACAAACTGAACAAAGTGATTTTTAAACCCAAATTTTTCGAGAGTCTGAAATAAATATTCCCATTCTATGGAATCAAATGCTTTAACAGCGTCAAGAGTTAAAAGAGCGCAATCATGTTTTAAGTGTCTACCTGGGTTTTGGCGTATATTCCATATGTGATCTAGTAGGGTTGTCCCTTTACGCATGTTTTTAGAGGCATTCCTTGAAGCCATAAACCCTGTTTGATCTGGGTGTATAACTTTGTCAAGACATAACATTAATCTAGATGCTAGAATAGAAGATAGTATTTTATAGTCCACATTAAGTACGGATATTGGTCTATATGACCCTGGATCCTCTGCATCTTTATCCTTTTTAAGTATCAAGGAAATATTAGCCGCCGCAAAGTATTCTGAGGGAATATTACCAACTCTATAATAACTATTAAAAAAATTTCTAAAGTAGGTTTAATTTCTTCTGCGAGTATTTTATAATACTCTACAGGCAAACAATCCGGCCCGGCAGCTTTATTTAACTTAGCTTTTTCAATTGCTTCCCCTATCTCCTTTGCCGAAATAGGGCCATTAAGTCTTTCCAAGAGGTCCGGTGACACACTAGGGATTTTTATTTGTGACCAGAATTTTTCTTGGTTCTGTGCATGATTGATACTCTGCGTATACAATTTTTGGTAATACGAAAATAATATCTTACTGATATCTGACACTCCCGTATATCTTTTGTCTTGATCTCTGATTGCTAGTATATAATTTTTTTTCTTTCTACCCTTAACTAATTTAGCAAGAAATTTAGCTGAATAACCGTAATGTCCCTTGAAGCGGAGATTTAATTTTATCTCTTCTTCCAAAGATTTTTGTTTAAAAAAAGCGTCCCTCTCCTGTTTAGCACTGGAATATTTCTCCCAGTGAACACGCGTTGCTTCCCCAACATATTTCGTATAGCTATTCTTAACCTGTTTAGCCAATTGGGTTTCCCTCATATTATCTTTACGCTTTTTTTTTACACATGTAAGCCTTTATTTCTCCCTTAAGGTATGCCTTGGATGCCTCCCAGAAAATTTCTATTTTCTGGAAGTGTGATATATTAAAAGTACAATAATCTCTCCATTTCTGTTTTAGCCATAGAGAGAATCTAATATTCTTGTACATATACCGTGGAAATACAATAATAACATTTCTACTCGCCTGGTTCACAGAAGTTTGAAATGACAATGAGACGATCGCATGGTCAGATATCGCTATGTCACCTATTGTGGCCTCGATTTTCTGCAGGGAGAGAGATTCAGCAACTAATAAAAAATCTATTCTTCAGAATGTCCTGTGTTTTTTAGATTTGCAAGTAAATATGCATTGGTCTGGATTCTGAAGTCTCCACACATCGACTAGTTTTAGCTGGTAACAAAAAAATTTCATATATTTAGCTTGTTTATTATATACAGCTATATTTGTTTTGAGAATCTATCCAACTCAGGACAAAACGAGAGATTAAAATCACCACCTATCACTAAATTGTCTGATACAAAGGGTAACAATTTATTTGGCGCATATATATTACAAAAGACAAATTTTATCCCCTTTATTCGTATTTGTAATATGATATATCTTGCCTCCTGATCTACTTCAGCCTGTATTATTTGATATGGTACATTTTTATTTAACAGAATTGCGACCCCCAATCTCCTACCACTACATGGTGTGGCGATAACTTCGCCTATCCATCTAGATCTCAATTTGGGGATCTCGATATCCTTTAAATAAGTTTCCTGTATAAATGCAATACTGGGTTCCTGCAATCCTAATTTCTTAATTATCAACTTACGCTTCCTTGGGTTAGTAATGCCCCCCACATTCCAAGATGAAATCGTGAAGTTTCCTATTGCATCAAACATGTTGAAACCTAATACCACATTTTAAAAGAGATCTCAAACCAATTACAAACTGAAGTATCTCTATCCTTCCTTTTAACTCAATTGTATAGTTCTATTTCTAAATATCCAATCTATCATAAGATAAATAACATTGCTGTCATTACCCCCATTTTACACATGAAACCATGTAGATATCATTAGATATGGAGAGAGTCTAGGTAGGCATAACAAATCTAGACTGCATAAAAAATCACTAACAGCGACCCATTTATTCCAACTTATTTGTATTCCTACCAGGGACGTGCGGCTAGGAGAGGTCGGAGGAGCAACAACAAGACAAAAACATGGAAAAAAAAGGGTTAAAACATAAATATACACATTCACACATGTCACAAACATTCCAGTGTCTTTTAGTTATACTCTGTAGTATGAGAATTGTCTCCCTTGGTTAACATTTAGAGTCGCTATATTCTCTTGCTTTAGAGGGCTCAGTAAACATAAGCTTATTGCCATTGTCATCCACTATGATCTTAGCGGGGTATATCATAGGGCTTTAATTCCCGTATTTATCATAATCGTACATATGAGCAACATAACTTTTCTTTTTTGAACTGTCTCGTTGGAAAAATCTTGAAATAACATAACTCTTTTATCATTTATGGTAAAAATATCAAACTTCCTATATAATCTCAGCATTTCCACCTTGTCCTGAAACTTTAGTAATTTAAATATACATGTCCTATTTCTAATTGTGCCGCTTTCAGAGATTCTTTTTGGTCCTAACCTATGTGCCCTTTCAATAGATAAAGGTAAAGCTTGCGGGGGAAGCCCTAAGGCCTGGGGCAACGTTTGGGAAGTAAATTCAATCAAATTATCATAATCTGCAGTTTCAGGAATACCTAAGATTCTGATATTGTTACGTCTGGAGCGATCCTCTTGATCCTCCAGACGGGCTTCCATACTTTGGATTATGGACTGTTGTTTTGATAACATATTTTCTTGTTGGTTAACCATGTCCTCTAAGGCAGATATCCTATCCTCTGCTTCCGCCATCCTAGTGGCGAATTGCTTAACTTCCTGATTGAGAGTGTTAAGTTCACTAGATATACCACTTAACTCCTTTTTAATTATATCAAATTGCAGTGAGAAAAGATTACTAATCTGTACCAATAATGTCTGACTATCGTTTGATATAGATAATGTTTCACAGGAGTCAGAACTTATGTCCGCCCCCCTGTTGTTGTTTTTTTCTTTAGATTTGGCAGGCATTTTAGAAGGGTGTTATGTGAAATATTTTTCCATAATCAGAAAGTGTGCAAAAAAAAAAAAGAAGCAAAATTAGCTTAAAAAATTAATTCCAGTGACACTGTGTGTTGTGATCCAAATTGATCACTTCTATTAACTTGTGAGCAAACTGATATATTCAATGTGAAGTGTAAGTATATCCTGTAGTGAAAATGTGATTACACTAATTAAGTGTTCCAAAATAAAGACTCTAGCGGTCTAGAGTGCTTTTAAGATAAATCCCAAAATTAGTACTTTGGGAAATTTGTGTTGAAAAAAATTAGTGAGATGTCTGAATCAGACCTAAGTAGTGTAGAAGACGCCTGCACAGAGAAGGATACTACTGGGGTTAATCAGCTTATGCTCGTGAACATAAAACATATAAACATGGAGCAAAATATTACAGGAGTTAGCAGAAGGACCATAAACATAGCATTATATAAGAATACATTTTGGCCTATCAGCCATTTGATTTTTTGTCCCCTCCCCTTTTTTTTCTTTTTTTTCCCTCTCTTTTTCCCCCTCTTTTTCAATGGGATCAAAACCTTATAGATAAAAAAATAGTATAGTCTTGTGGGACAAACTACTTCTAGACCAAACTACAGTCCAGTTATATATTTCGATCCCCAACTTCCCATTATTATCAAGAAGCTCTTTCACAGACAATGCTGGGATAGAATAGTATGAGTTCCAAAGACTATATGTTCCACTTGTCTCTTTAATTGATAGATAATTTTAGCTTTGTTCTTTCTTTTTTTCTCTCCTTTTTTTCTTCTTTTTTTTTTTCCTCTTCCCTTTCTGGTGAAGGGACACACGAAGAAAAAAGGAATATAAAAAGTCCCTTTAACAGAGTTGCATTCAATATTGTAGACACAGCATCTAGTACTTTTCTTTTCCTTATGTTTCTTTCACTTTAATGTCCTTTTGTTTTCCCTTATCCATAAAGGGTTGCAAGCTATGGGCAAACTGAGCTTAGAAAACCAAGGGACTGTCTCTCAATTATCTCCAGATAATATAGTCCCAACACATAAAATTGTATCATACCAGTGTAGTGGGGGGTCGCCTATGCTGGGTGCAGTAATGGATCTCATACGATACCTCAACCCAGTTCCAGTTTGGTATCCGCTATGGCAATTCCCTTTCATCTTGTTTTGGGCCTCTGGATCCTTGCAGCCTCTGGACCGCTATATCTCTTGACGATTATTGCAGCTCCAATGCAAGACCGGAAGCCCGCTGGCATGGGAGGAGTGGCAACCGCGGATCCCTCCACGACCGGCCTCACCACCCAGCCAGCTACCTCTCCGGTCCCGGTATCACCAGCCTGTTACGCCCTACCAGGAGGGCACAGGTCTCCTTCCCCTCTCAGAAACGCTGCGATCCCCAGGAGGTAAATGCGGGTGTGGGGAGGTATCGCAGAAGCACCTCTGGAAATCTAGCAGGCTAGCGTAGCTCTCTCTAGGAAGGCGGTCCCCAGATCTGTTACTGAACACGGGCAGTAGCGTCTCCGCTTTTAGGCTTCGGCTGAGGTCTGTGGTTATCCCCATAGAAAAGTGCCTGCACAGCTGCTGGAATGCAGACAAAAGGCGGTCTCATTCGGTGGCAAAGTTCTTCCTTTGGCCCTCTGTGAACGCTGGAGTTGGAACAGCGTGCAGTGAGAGCTCCACTTCCGCCGGAAGCCCTCAAGAATATTTCCCTAGTTAAATTTTATTAACCCCTAATCTGCTGTCCCTAACATCGCCGACACCTACCTACATTTATTAACCCCTAATCTGCCACCCACAACGTCGCCGCCACTATATTAAAGTTATTAACCCCTAAACCTAAGTCTAACCCTAAGTCTAACCCCCCTAACTTAAATATAATTTAAAATAAATCTAAATAAAATTACTATTATTAAATAAATTATTCCTATTTAAAACTAAATACTTACCTATAAAATAAACCCTAAGATAGCTACAATATAACTAATAGTTACATTGTAGCTAGCTTAGGTATTATTTTTATTTTACAGGCAAGTTTGTATTTATTTTAACTAGGTAGAATAGTTATTAAATAATTATTAACTTTTTAATAACTACCAAGTTAAAATAAAGACAACTTTACCTGTAAAATAAACCCTAACCTAAGTTACAATTACACCTAACACTACACTATAATTAAATTAATTACCTAAACTAACTACAAAGTAATCAGCTCTTTTACCTGTAAGAAAAAAATACAATACCCCCCAACATTAAAACCCACCACCCACACACCCAACCCTACTCTAAAACCCACCCAATCCCCCCTTAATAAAACCTAACACTAACCCCCTGAAGATCACCCTACCTTGAGATGTCTTCACGCAGCCGGGCAGAAGTGGTCCTCCAGAGGGGCAGAAGTCTTCATCCGATCCGGGCAGAAGTCTTCATCCGATCCGGGCAGAAGAGGACTTCCAGACGGGCAGAAGTCTTCATCCAGGCGGCATCTTCTATCTTCATCCATCCGGAGCGGAGCGGCTCCATCTTCAAGCCAGCCGACGCGGAGCATCCTCCTCCAATGACATCCAAATGAAGAATGAAGGTTCCTTTAAGTGACATCATCCAAGATGGCGTCCCTTGAATTCTATCAGCCAATTGGAATTAAGGTTGGAAAAATCCTATTGGCTGATGCAATCAACCAATTGGATTGAAGTTCAATCCTATTGGCTGATCCAATCAGCCAATAGGATTGAGCTCGCATTCTATTGGCTGTTCCAAACAGCCAATAAAATGCGAGCTCAATCCTATTGGCTGATTACTTCAACCAATAGGATTTTTCATACCTTGATTCCGATTGGAAGACGTCTCAAGGTAGGGTGATCTTCAGGGGGTTAGTGTTAGGTTTTATTAAGGGGGGATTGGGTGGGTTTTAGAGTAGGGTTGGGTGTGTGGGTGGTGGGTTTTAATGTTGGGGGGTATTGTATTTCTTTTTTTTACAGGTAAAAGAGTTGATTACTTTGGGGCAATGCCCCGCAAAAAGCCCTTTTAAGGGCTGGTAAAAGTGCTGATTACTTTAGGGCAATCCCCCGCGAAAGGCCCTTTTAAGGGCTATTTGTAATTTAGTATAGGGTAGGGATTTTTTTTATTTTGGGGGGCTTTTTTTATTTTATTAGGGGGATTAGATTAGGTGTAATAAAAAATTGTAATTAATTTATTATTTTTTGTAATTTAGTGTTTTTTTTTTAGTACTTTAGTTTATTTAATTTAATTGTATTTAATTGTAGTTAGTTTAGGTAATTAATTTAATTATAGTGTAGTGTTAGGTGTAATTGTAACTTAGGTTAGGGTTTATTTTACAGGTAAATTTGTCTTTATTTTTACTAGGCAGTTATTAAATAGTTAATAACTATTTAATAACTATTGTACCTAGTTAAAATAAATACAAACTTGCCTATAAAATAAAAATAAACCCTAAGCTAGCTACAATGTAACTATTAGTTATATTGTAGCTAGCTTAGGGTTTATTTTATAGGTAAGTATTTAGTTTTAAATAGGATTAATTTATTTAATTGTATTCATTTTATTTAGATTTATTTAAAATTAAATTTAAGTTAGGGGGGGTGTTAGGGTTAGACTTAGGTTTAGGGGTTAATATATTTATTATAGTGGCGGCGACATTGGGGGCAGCAGATTAGGGGTTAATACATATAATGTAGGTGTCGGCGATGTCGGGGGCGGCAGATTAGGGGTTAATACGTGTAAGATTAGGGGTGTTTAGACTCAGGGTTCGTGTTAGGTGTAGACATAAAAGTATTTCCCCATAGGAATCAATGGGGCTGCGTTAAGAGATGAATGCTGCTCTTTTGCAGGTGTTTGGGTTTTTTTCAGCAGTCTCTCCCCCATTGATTCCTATGGGGAAATCGTGCACGAGCACGTTTTGCCGGCTCACCGCTACCATAAGCAGCTCTGGTATTGAGGTGAGATGTGGAGCTAAATTTTGCTCTCCTCTCACTTTTTTGCGGCTAACGCCGGGTTTAATAAAAACCGTAATACCAGCGTTGTCTGTAGGTGAGCGGTGAGGGAAAACTGTTCGTTAGCACCGCACCCCTGTTACCGCAAAACTCGCAATCTAGGTGTTAGTTTGTTACCCTTAAAGGGGCATTTGCAGTCCATGAAGGAACAGCACTTTCCTAGTTAAATGGAAGTATAAGAAGAGGTACAATAAAGAATTTTTTAATATATCATTTGCCGGTCCCCCTGTCCCTACACTACAGAAAAAAAAATTAAAGGAGAAGAAGGGATGAGGCTCTGCACTAAAATTGCTGGGGTGGGGTGGGGGTCCCCTAGGTAACGATCACCAGTAGGGGGGAGGTGGGGGGACCAGTACACTACAGTTGTTTTCTTTTTTTTTAAATATAAAAATAAAAAAAAATAATAATAGCTATAAATTAAGTACTGGTAGACAGCTGCCAGTACCAAAGATGGCCGCCATTAGTGGGAGGGTTAGATCAGGGTTCTTCAAACCACGTGTCGGGACTCTTTACTGGGTCACAACACCATGTTTATTGAGTCGCGACTTGCGTGTGTGTGGTAGCAGAGTGTGTGTGGTATGTGTGGTATGTGTGTCTGTTGTAGGAAAGTGTGTGTTTGGTGTTTCTGTGTAAAGCATGGTTCTTCAAACCACAGGTCGGAACCCATTACTGGGTCGCAACACCATGTTTACTGGGTTGTGACTTGTGTGTATATTAGAGAGTGTGTTTGGTGTGTGTGTGTGTTATAGGAGAGTGTGTGTGGTGCGTGTTGTATGAGAGTGTGTCGTGTGTGTCATATGAAAGTGTGTGCTTTATTACCTTTTCCAAAAATGTTTTAACTACAATTACAAAGAAAGTACGCACACATTTTAGTCATTTTGCCAAAAATTGCAGCTATCTTGTATATTACTTCAGAAATTTTCAGACCAAGCATAGAAATAGGATTGCAAAGGCATGTGGTATCATGGCACTGGGTCTTGGGAAAAAATGTTTGAAGAACCCTGTTGAAGAGTATAAGAGTTTGTGGGGAATGTGCGTTGTGTGTGGGAGTTATATGACAGTGTGTGTGGTATGTGTTGTATGAGTGTGTGTTGTATGAAAGTGTGTGTGTGTTGTATGTTATGTATGAGAGTGTGTTATCACCTTTTACAATACTTTTAAGTTTGACTACAATCAGGAATAAAGTATGCACACATTTGAGTCACTTTAACAAAAATTGCAGCCATATTATTGTGTATATTACTTCAGAAATGTTTAAAACAAGCATAAAAATAGGGTCACAAATGTATGTTGGTCTTGGGGGGAAAGTTTAAATAACCCTGGGCTAGAAAGCTATTTGGGAGGGATCAGGGAGGTGGGAGAGTATTTTTTTATATAATCTTATTTTAATAAAGTGTATTTTTTTGTTTTTGATCCCTCTTATTTCCTGCCCTTGGTGATAAAGTTTTAAAATGCCTGTAGGTAAATACCTTAGGATATCTAGTTTTTTCAAATATATACTTTTGTGTAATACTTGGGGACTGCAATTAAACTTAAAGTCCAAATTTTGCAAACTTTTAGCATAAATCCACTAATTAAGGATGGCCTTGTAGTATTTACCCTATATTTCCTATAAATTACTTAAAGGGGCAGTCTACACCTTAGTCATCTTAAAGTCTTACCTTAGATTAAGATGCAAATAGCCTCCTGTACCTTTTCTGTATCATGCAACAGGGACAGTAAAAAAGTTATTTTAAATTTAATATTGTTTCTTGCCACTTTTAAATGGCTGCCAAGCTCAGCCCACTGATGACAACACAATCTGGGCTACATCTAGGTACGCTGCTGAATAGCATTAACAGTAGGTTGAATGCAACTATTGAGCCTTTTGTGATTGGGTGCCATATGCAGACCAGATCATGATGTCATCAGTGGGCTGAGCTTGGCAGCCATATCAAAGTGTCAAGAAACAATATTCATTTAAAAATAACTTTTTTTAACATTCCTGCTGCATGATATAGAAAAGGTGCAGGAGGCTAGTTGCAGCTTAAAGGGACAGTCAACACCAGAATTTTTGTTGTTTTAAAATATAGATAATCCCTTAATTGCCAATTCCCCAGTTTTACATAACCAACACAGTTATAATTATACACGTCTCTGAAATTATCTTGTATTTTAGCCTCAGCAGACTGCCCCCTTATTTCAGTTCTTTTGACAGACTTGCATTTTAGCCAATCAGAGCTGTTTCCATGGTAAATTCACGTGCATGAGCTCAATGTTATCTATAAGAAACACGTGAACTAATGCCCTCTAGTGGTGAAAAACTATCAAAATGCATTTAGATTAGAGGCGGCCTTCAAGGTCTAAGAAATTAGCATAAGAACCTCCTAGGTTTAGCTTTCAACTAAGAATACCAAGAGAACAAAGCAAAACTGGTGATAAAAGTAAATTGTAAAGTTGTTTAAAATTACATGCCATATTTGAAACATGAAAGTTTTTTTAGACTTTACTGTCCCTTTAATCTAAGGTAAGACTTTAAGATGACCAAGTTGTAGACTGTCCCTTTAAAAACCTATACATATGGGGCCAGATTAAAAGTTGAGCGCAAAATATTGATTCCGTGAAAGCGATATTTGCGCTCAACTTAGTTATACCAGCACACGCAAATATGAGCTGGTATTACAAGTGAGGTGCAATGTGAACACAACCTCGCATTCACATTGCAGGGAAGCATTGCTCTCACAAGAGCAGGCTTCCATAGGCGAGACAGCATAAGAACTAGCGCAGCGAAGGGGTTATATTTCGCAGCAGATTTAAATATATCTGTATATGCTTATATACATATGTTTATGTGTTAATATGTGTATATACACATATTAAAGTAATTGTCAATCCCAGCAATTGCGAAACGCTGGGATTGACCATTGGAATAAATAAAGAAGATTTCATTCATAAAGTATAAAATACTTCATGCTGAAAGCTCCTTTATTTGTTTCAAGCGTTCGCCACACTGAGCTGCTCAGGCAGCCCACGGCAGAATACTGTTTTGCTAAGAGGTGACATTCCCACCTCTTAGCAAATTTCTGTGCAGGAAATCTGGCGCCACACAGCGCCAAGCCAGATTTCCAACAAGGCTTATTGGCTAAAAGGTAAAAATGTTTCCTCTAAGCAAAACAGTGTTTTGCCGTGGAGTGCCTGAGCAGCACCAATTTCCAATGGTCAATCCTAGCATTTCACAAACGCTAGGATTGACAATAACTTTAACACTTAAATATATACATATGTAAGCATATACATATATATTTACAGGGAACACACATTTTCCCATAGACCACTATGTAAAGGCACTTTTCACCCCACACCCTCCAACTTTAGCCCCTTATTATAACTGCTTTGTGCAGTTACTTTATTAAAAAATAAAAATGCTACTATTTTTATTTTTTAGTAAAGAACACCACACTTAAATGTGTGGGCAATTGGTGCACATATAGAAAATTTCTGTAATTTAACTATGAAAATTTTTGGTTTTCTAAATAGTACTGAGTTTAGGCGCCACTCTCTTATCTATCTTTCCTGCTGAGAGCAATCAGAGACAGATATAAAACAGGCCATAATAGACTTTCCAAACAAGGCTGCGTGAAACATAGAATTATCTAAAAATGTTTCCATGTAGCGTTGTACAGAGATATATAAAAAACTAGTTCAAACATGGTGACGCACGTAACTTTATAGAAACTGTGGCCTAGATTTAGAGTTCGGCGGTAGCCGTCAAAACCAGCGTTAGAGGCTCCTAACGCTGGTTTTGGCTGCCCGCTGGTATTTGGAGTCAGTGATTAAAGGGTCTAACGCTCACTTTGCAGCCGCGACTTTTCCAAACCGCAGATCCCCCTACGCCATTTGCGTATCCTATCTTTTCAATGGGATCTTTCTAACGCCGGTATTTAGAGTCGTTTCTGCAGTGAGCGTTAGAGCTCTAACGACAAGATTCCAGCCGCCTGAAAAAAGCAGGAGTTAAGAGCTTTCTGGGCTAACGCCGGTTTATAAAGCTCTTAACTACTGTACCCTAAAGTACACTAACACCCATAAACTACCTATGTACCCCTAAACCGAGCTCCCCCCACATCGCCGCCACTCGATTAAAAATTTTAACCCCTAATCTTCCGACCGCCACCTACGTTATACTTATGTACCCCTAATCTGCTGCCCCTAACCCCGCCGACCCCTATATTACATTTATTAACCCCTAATCTGCCCCCCACAACATCGCCGCCAGCTACTTACAATAATTAACCCCTAATCTTCCGACCGCAAAGCGCCGCCACCTACGTTATCCCTATGTACCCCTAATCTGCTGCCCCTAACACCGCCGACCCCTATATTATATTTATTAACCCCTAATCTGCCCCCCTCAACGTCGCCGACACCTACCTACACTTATTAACCCCTAATCTGCCGAGCGGACCTGAGCGCTACTATAATAAAGTTATTAACCCCGAATCCGCCTCACTAACCCTATCATAAATAGTATTAACCCCTAATCTGCCCTCCCTAACATCGCCGACACCTACCTTCAATTATTAACCCCTAATCTGACGACCGGAGCTCACCGCTATTCTAATAAATGTATTAACCCCTAAAGCTAAGTCTAACCCTAACACTAACACCCTCCTAACTTAAATATAATTTTAATCTAACGAAATAAATTAACTCTTATTAAATAAATTAATCCTATTTAAAGCTAAATACTTACCTGTAAAATAAACCCTAATATAGCTACAATATAAATTATAATTATATTATAGCTATTTTAGGATTAATATTTATTTTACAGGTAACTTTGTATTTATTTTAACTAGGTACAATAGCTATTAAATAGTTAAGAACTATTTAATAGTTACCTAGTTAAAATAATAACAAATTTACCTGTAAAATAAATCCTAACCTAGGATATAATTAAACCTAACACTACCCTATCAATAAAATAATTAAATAAACTACCTACAATTACCTACAATTAACCTAACACTACACTATCAATAAATTAAATAAACACAATTGCTACAAATAAATACAATTAAATAAACTAGCTAAAGTACAAAAAATAAAAAAGAACTAAGTTACAGAAAATAAAAAAATATTTACAAACATAAGAAAAATATTACAACAATTTTAAACTAATTACACCTACTCTAAGCCCCCTAATAAAATAACAAAGCCCCCCAAAATAATAAATTCCCTACCCTATTCTAAATTAAAAAAGTTACAAGCTCTTTTACCTTACCAGCCCTGAACAGGGCCCTTTGCGGGGCATGCCCCAAGAAGTTCAGCTCTTTTGCCTGTAAAAAAAAACATACAATACCCCCCCCCCCCAACATTACAACCCACCACCCACATACCCCTAATCTAACCCAAACCCCCCTTAAATAAACCTAACACTAATCCCCTGAAGATCTTCCTACCTTGTCTTCACCATCCAGGTATCACCGATCCGTCCTGGTTCCAAGATCTTCATCCAACCCAAGCGGGGGTTGGCGATCCATAATCCGGTGCTGAAGAGGTCCAGAAGAGGCTCCAAAGTCTTCATCCTATCCGGGAAGAAGAGGCGATCCGGACCGGCAACCATCTTGATCCAAGCGGCATCTTCTATCTTCATCCGATGACGACCGGCTCCATCCTGAAGACCTCCACCGCGGACCCATCTTCTTCCGGCGACGTCCAACTGCAGAATGACGGTTCCTTTAAGGGACGTCATCCAAGATGGCGTCCCTCGAATTCCGATTGGCTGATAGGATTCTATCAGCCAATCGGAATTAAGGTAGGAATATTCTGATTGGCTGATGGAATCAGCCAATCAGAATCAAGTTCAATCCGATTGGCTGATCCAATCAGCCAATCAGATTGAGCTCGCATTCTATTGGCTGATCGGAACAGCCAATAGAATGCGAGCTCAATCTGATTGGCTGATTGGATCAGCCAATCGGATTGAACTTGATTCTGATTGGCTGATTCCATCAGCCAATCAGAATATTCCTACCTTAATTCCGATTGGCTGATAGAATCCTATCAGCCAATCGGAATTCGAGGGACGCCATCTTGGATGACGTCCCTTAAAGGAACCGTCATTCTGCAGTTGGACGTCGCCGGAAGAAGATGGGTCCGCGGTGGAGGTCTTCAGGATGGAGCCGGTCGTCATCGGATGAAGATAGAAGATGCCGCTTGGATCAAGATGGTTGCCGGTCCGGATCGCCTCTTCTTCCCGGATAGGATGAAGACTTTGGAGCCTCTTCTGGACCTCTTCAGCACCGGATTATGGATCGCCAACCCCCGCTTGGGTTGGATGAAGATCTTGGAACCAGGACGGATCGGTGATACCTGGATGGTGAAGACAAGGTAGGAAGATCTTCAGGGGATTAGTGTTAGGTTTATTTAAGGGGGGTTTGGGTTAGATTAGGGGTATGTGGGTGGTGGGTTGTAATGTTGGGGGGGGGGTATTGTATGTTTTTTTTTACAGGCAAAAGAGCTGAACTTCTTGGGGCATGCCCCGCAAAGGGCCCTGTTCAGGGCTGGTAAGGTAAAAGAGCTTGTAACTTTTTTAATTTAGAATAGGGTAGGGAATTTATTATTTTGGGGGGCTTTGTTATTTTATTAGGGGGCTTAGAGTAGGTGTAATTAGTTTAAAATTGTTGTAATATTTTTCTTATGTTTGTAAATATTTTTTTATTTTCTGTAACTTAGTTCTTTTTTATTTTTTGTACTTTAGCTAGTTTATTTAATTGTATTTATTTGTAGCAATTGTGTTTATTTAATTTATTGATAGTGTAGTGTTAGGTTAATTGTAGGTAATTGTAGGTAGTTTATTTAATTATTTTATTGATAGGGTAGTGTTAGGTTTAATTATATCCTAGGTTAGGATTTATTTTACAGGTAAATTTGTTATTATTTTAACTAGGTAACTATTAAATAGTTCTTAACTATTTAATAGCTATTGTACCTAGTTAAAATAAATACAAAGTTACCTGTAAAATAAATATTAATCCTAAAATAGCTATAATATAATTATAATTTATATTGTAGCTATATTAGGGTTTATTTTACAGGTAAGTATTTAGCTTTAAATAGGATTAATTTATTTAATAAGAGTTAATTTATTTCGTTAGATTAAAATTATATTTAAGTTAGGGGGGTGTTAGTGTTAGGGTTAGACTTAGCTTTAGGGGTTAATACATTTATTAGAATAGCGGTGAGCTCCGGTCGTCAGATTAGGGGTTAATATTTGAAGGTAGGTGTCGGCGATGTTAGGGAGGGCAGATTAGGGGTTAATACTATTTATGATAGGGTTAGTGAGGCGGATTCAGGGTTAATAACTTTATTATAGTAGCGCTCAGGTCCGCTCGGCAGATTAGGGGTTAATAAGTGTAGGTAGGTGTCGGCGACGTTGTGGGGGGCAGATTAGGGGTTAATAAATATAACATAGGGGTCGGCGATGTTAGGGCAGCAGATTAGGGGTACATAGGGATAACGTAGGTTGCGGCGGTTTACGGAGCGGAAGATTAGGGGTTAATAATAATATGCAGGGGTCAGCGATAGCGGGAGTGGCAGATTAGGGGTTAATAAGTGTAAGGTTAGGGGTGCTTAGACTCGGGGTACATGTTAGAGTGTTAGGTGCAGACGTAGGAAGTGTTTCCCCATAGGAAACAATGGGGCTGCGTTAGGAGCTGAACGCTGCTTTTTTGCAGGTGTTAGGTTTTTTTTCAGCTCAAACAGTCCCATTGTTTCCTATGGGGGAATCGTGCACGAGCACGTTTTTGATGCCGGCCGCGTCCGTAAGCAACTCTGGTATCGAGAGTTGCATTTGCGGTAAAAATGCCCTACGCTCCTTTTTTGGAGCCTAACGCAGCATTTGTTTTAACTCTCGATACCAGAGTTAAATTTATGGTGCGGCCAGAAAAAAGCCCGCGGAGCGTTAACAGCCCTTTTACCGCCGAACTCTAAATCTAGGCCTAAAGAACTTTATTAAAACGAAACCTTTACACTTATATTTTCAATATTCAAACAATTAATATAATTATAAAAATACATCTACATATTATTCTAAGTCTAATCTTTGCTGTGAATACATCATGTGTAGCATGTATTTATTGTTTAACATCCCTTTAAAAAAATGTATATAATATGTATAGGTGAACTTAACAAGAGAGCAGATAATTATGCTGAAACCAATACAGAGTAGAATGGCCAAAAGTGACAGAAACTAAGAAAATCTCTGTCCTTAAAGGGCTACGAAACCTGCATTTTATTTGCAGATCTTTTGCATTTCTAATACATGTGGAAAGGAAATGACTTTCTTGTCCCTTTATCTGCCTAGAGAGTGCCATCCACTGAAACGGAGCATAGAGACAAGGAGGATGGGTGGTAGAGACACTAACAAGAAACCATTGTGAGGTGTATGTGAGGTAAATAGTTCCACAGCGAGGATGCAAGAGGCTCTCAACAGGTCCATAAGAAAGTATGGTACAGAGAAATCATCAATTTGCAATTGGATCGTGCCATAAGATGCTTTAAAGGGACGTTTTACAGTAACTAAAGTTAAAGACCGTTTGGTTCTGTGTAAATGTTATGCTGCAAATTGCCTAAACCAGCTTCTTTGATTTGCAGCATTTGAAGATTATATCATTTGCGTTTTGGCCTTTTAGGGAGTTTGGGACAAGTACCATTTTCATACAAGATCAAGAAGTGCTTAATTTGATGTGTCCCCATTGATCTGTTTAACTCAGTGGAGTGTATCAAATTGTTTATAAATAGTTCCTTTACCTTTTGTTTTGTTATTTAAAATAGCTATTTTTACTTGTCAAAACCATCACATAAATTGCCAATATGGATACTTTAGCATTGTCTATAGAAAAGCTATGTAAACAAAATACAGCAGCCTGCAAGCAAGTTCCCAGTGAGGGTGGAAGAGATAGGGAATACATTATTCCTTTTCATTTGCTCTCTCTAAGTATTGCCTATTGTGTATAGAAAGAGAGAAAATATAAGGCCTTAATGTATAGAGGGATAGATAAAATTAGGAGGTCTGCTATTTCTGCTAGCTCAGCCCATTTATATGGACATGTTCTTGAGAATAATGGATTGATGTAAAAGACAATTATTTCATATACAAAATAAACCTAAAAGAGCAACCCTCCATCATTTTATACTCTGCAGCTACTGTTACAAGTCATTGGGAACACCTATTTTATAGCACACTGTCCTTTTTATTTACAGCAAATATATCAAAAGACTATCGCCTAGATTACGAGTATTGCCTTAAAAAGCAGCGTTGAGAGGTCCCAACGCTGCTTTTTATCTAACGCTGGTATTACGAGTCAGGCAGGAAAGGGTATACTGCTCACTTTTCTTCTGCGACTCGAAGATACCGCAAATCCCCTTACGTCAATTGCGTATCCTATCTTTTTAATAGGGATTTGCCTAACGCTGGTATTACAAGTCTTGGAAGAAGTGAGCGGTAGACCCTCTCCTGTCAAGACTTCTACCGCATTTAAAAGTCAGTAGTTAAGAGTTTTATGGGCTAACGCCGGAACATAAAACTCTTAACTAAAGTGCTACAATGTACACTAACACCCATAAACTACCTATTAACCCCTAAACCGAGGCCCCCCCCACATCGCAAATACTATAATAAAAAAATGTAACCCCTAATCTGCCGACCGGACATCGCCGGCACCTACATTATACTTATGAACCCCTAATCTGCTGCCCCTAACATCGCCGCCACCTACATTATATTTATTAACCACTAATCTGCTGCCCCCAACGTCGCCGCAACCTAACTACACTTATTAACCCCTAATCTGCCGACCGGACATTGCCACCACTTTAATAAATGTATTGACCCATAAACCGCCACACTCCCGCCTCGCAAACAGTAGTTAATTTTTATTAACCCCTAATCTGCCTGCCCTAACATCGCCGACACCTACTTACATTTATTAACCCCTAATCTGCCACCTCCAACGTCGCCGCTACTATATTAAAGGTATTAACCCCTAAACCTAAGTCTAAACCTAATCCTAACCCCCCCTAACTAAAAATATAATTTAAATTAAACAAAATAAATTTAATTTTTTTAAAAAAATGATTCCTATTTAAAACTAAATACTTACCTGTAAAATAAACCCTAAGCTAGCTACAATATAACTAATAGTTACATTGTAGCCATCTTAGGATTTATATTTATTTTACAGGCAACTTTGTATTTATTTTAACTAGGTAGGATAGTTATTAAATAGTTATTAACTATTTAATAACTTCCTAGCTAAAATAAGTACAAAATTACCTGTAAAATAAATCCTAACCTAAATTACAATTACATCTAACACTACACTATCATTAAACTAATTGCCTAAATTACCTACAATTAATTACAATTAAATTCAATAAACTAAATTACGGAAAAAAACAAACACTAAATTACGAAAAAAATGTACACTAAATTACAGAAAATAAAAAAAATTACAAGAAGTTTAAACTAATTACACCTAATCTAAGCCCCCTAATAAAATAAAAAAAGCCCCCCAAAATAATAAAAAGCCCTACCCTATACTAAATTACAAATAGCCCTTAAAAGGGCCTTTTGCGGGGCATTGCCCCAAAGTAATCAGCTCTTTTACCTGTTAAAATAAAGAATACAATACCCCCCCAACATTACAACCCACACACCCCTACTCTAAAACCCACCCAATACCCCCTTAAAAAAACCTAACACTACCCCATTGAAGATCACCCTACCTTGAGCCGTCTTCACCCAGCCGGGCACCAGTGGTCATCCGATCCGTCCAGTAGTCTTCATCCGATGGGCCAGAAAAGGACATCCAGATGGGCAGAAGTCTTCATCCTATCTGGGCAGAAGAGGACATCCGGACCAGGAGAAGGCTTCATCCAAGCGGCATCTTCTATCTTCATCCATCCGACGAGGAACGGCTCCATCTTGAAGACCTCCGGCGCAGGAACATCCTTCTAGGCCGACGACTAACGACGAATGAATATCCCTTTAAATGACGTCATCAAAGATGGCGTCCCTTGAATTCCGATTGGCTGATAGGATTCTATCAGCCAATCGGAATTAAGGTAGGAAAAATCTGATTGGTTGATTTAATCAGCCAATCAGATTGAAGTTCAATCCGATTGGCTGATTGGATCAGCCAATAGAATTGACCTCGCATTCTATTGGCTGATCCAATCAGCCAATCGGATTGAACTTCAATCCGATTGGCTGATAGCATCAACCAATCGGATTTTTCATACCTTAATTCCGATTGGTTGATAGAATCCTATCAGCCAATTGGAATTCGAGGGACGCCATCTTGGATGACGTCATTTAAAGGAATATTCATTCGTTGTTAGTCGTCGGCCTAGAAGGATGTTCCGCCCCGGAGGTCTTCAAGATGGAGCCGTTCCTCGTCGGATGGATGAAGATAGAAGATGCCTCTTGGATGAAGCCTTCTCCCGGTCCGGATGTCCTCTTCTAACCGGATAGGATGAAGACTTCTGCCGGTCTGGATGTCCTCTTCTGGCCCATCGGATAAAGACTACTGGATGGATCGGATGACCACTGGTGCCCAGCTGGGTGAAGACGGCTCAAGGTAGGGTGATCTTCAATGGGGTAGTGTTAGGTTTTTATTAAGGGGGTATTGGGTGGGTTTTAGAGTAGGGGTGTGTGGGTGGTGGGTTGTAATGTTGGGGGGGTATTGTATTTTTTTTTACAGGTAAAAGAGCTGATTACTTTGGGGCAATGCCCCACAAAAGGCCCTTTTAAGGGCTATTTGTAATTTAGTATAGGGTAGGGCTTTTTATTATTTTGGGGGGCTTTTTATTTTATTAGGGGCTTAGATTAGGTGTAATTAGTTTAAACTTCATGTAATTTTTTTATTTTCTGTAATTTAGTTTTTTTTGTTTTTTTCGTAATTTAGTGTTTGTTTTTTTCCGTAATTTAGTTTATTGAATTTAATTGTAATTAATTGTAGTTTATGTTAGTATTTTATGTAATTAATTTAATGATAGTGTAGTGTTAGGTGTAATTGTAACTTAGGTTAGGATTTATTTTACAGGTAAATTTGTACTTATTTTAACTAGGTAGTTATTAAATAGTTAATAACTATTTAATAACTATTGTACCTAGTTAAAATAAATACAAAGTTGCCAGTAAAATAAAAATAAATCATAAGATGGCTACAATGTAATTATTAGTTATATTGTAGCTATCTTATGGTTTATTTTACAGGTAAGTATTTAGTTTTAAATAGGAATAATTTATTTAATTGTAGTAATTTTATTTAGATGTATTTAAATTATATTTAAATTAGGGGGGTGTTAGGGTTAGACTTAGGTTTAGGGGGTTAATAACTTTATTATAGTAGCGGCGACGTTGGTGGTGGCAGATTAGGGGTTAATAAATGTAAGTGGGGCTGCATTAGAAGCTGGACGCTGCTTTTTTGCAGGTGTTGGTTTTTTTTCAGCCAGCTCAGCCCCATTGTTTCCTATGGGGAAATCGTGCACGAGCACGTTTTAGCCAGCTTACCGCTACCGTAAGCAACGCAACGCTGGTATTACAGTGAGATGTGGAGCTAAATTTGCTCAACGCTCACTTTTCTGAGGCTAACGCAGCCATTCAGAAAATTTGTAATACCAGCGTTGTTTAAAGTGAGCGCTGGAAAAAAAAGCTTGCTAGCAACGCAAGTCTTTACCGACAAAACTCGTAATCTAGCCATATGATTGGATAATTCTTTTTTTTTTTCTTCCTAAATGCAGGATGTGGCACAGAGCCAACACCAGTTATCTTCCTGAGACCTTTATTTTCTTTGTGGGACATGGAGAAATATATCAGAAAATCACAGAGGGAAGTGTTCTTCAGGGAGGAGGCGCACGTTTCAGCATCACTTGGATCATAATCACACAATCTGATCTTGACCAGGGTAGCTAACTGTCCTAGAACAACCTAGTCGAAACCAAGATTCCAATGCGCTTGAAAGACTTGAAAGTTAAGGCCATGCAACGTGTCCGATCTTGTGACATATTTTCAGGAAGAACAGGGAGATATTCTAAAAATCAGTGGGTAAAGAATTAAAATGCAACCATATATATTTTATTTATTTTAATTTAAATTTTGCTAAAAATGGTTCTAGCTAGCAGTGCCTTAAAGGTATGAATACCTACAGAATTAATTAATTTAGTGAAAGTCAACATTCAATTTTCATGATTCAGATACAGCATTGAATTTATATTTTTTAAAAATTCCAATTTACTCATCTGATCAAATGTACCTCTTTGTCTTAGTTTTAGTTTGTTGAAACTTTCCATGAGATCATAACAAGGTGAACTCAAGACACGTGAACGCTCCTGAACCTAGCTTTATTCTAACAAAGGAAACTAGTGCAAGATGTAAATTTTTAAAAAAATTAGTAAATTGGTTTCATTTTGACTTTCATGAACCTTTTTTTTGTGTGTGTCACAATAAATATAAGTTTTGCACCTTCTAGGTGTAGTTATTCTTGTATTAATATTCAGGAAAGAATACCAATTTGAATGTAATTCCAAATTGTAAAATAAAATGTTTAACGCTATCCAGTTTATATAAATTACTATGCAAGTTGCTCCCACATGGGTCTATTTGAAAGTGCTTTATTGTGACATCTTATGAAGCTATGTCAACATTTCCTCTCCGGAAACTCTCAAGAGCCTCTATTAAAGGGACATTAAACCCACATTTTTTCCTTTCGTGATTTAGATAGAGCATGCCATTTTAAACAACTTTCTAATTTACTTCTATTATCTATTTTGCTTCATTCTCTTGATATTCTTTGCTGAATAGCATATCTAGATAGGCTCAGTAGCTGCTGATTGGTGCCTGCACATAGATGCCTCGTGTTATTGGCTCACCCATGTGCATTGCTATTTCTTTAACAAAGGATATCTAAAAAATAAAGCATATTAGATAATAGAAGTAAATTGTAAAGTTGTTTAAAATTGAATTCTCTTTCTGAATCACGAAAGAAAATTTTTGGGTTTAGTGTCCCTTTAAGTGTCGTCTATAAGATGTAATGTTGATGCATCTGTGTAACATGTCACAAGAAACCACTATAAGGCTCATGAGTGTAAAGCTATACAAAGCAGCCTCTTGGACATTAGACCTGAGTGGCAACTATCACACACACACACACACAAGTGTCTACTAGCTACATGTCTGCATGCTGTAATTTCGCTATAATAAAACAAAATGTGCCGCAGTTTTCTCTTAAAGGGCTCTTAAACCCAACATTTTTATTTCATAATTCATATAGAGAATACAATTTTAAACAACATTCCAGCTTACTTCTATAATCAAATTAGGTTTGTTCTTTTTGTATCAATTGTTTAAAGAAATGCAGTGTACTACTGGGAGCTAGCTGAATGCATTGGGTGAGCCAATAACAGGTTTGATTACAAGTGGCGTGCTAACTGTAGCACGTAAGCGATAAGGGGTATTTTGCAGCTCTTTGCACGCCACGTAAATAGTGGGTGTATTATGAGTTGAAAGTAAACATGTTCGCTTGTGCATAATTGAATTTAAAGGGACACTGAACTCCATTTTTTTTATTTTGTATGCAATTTTAAGCAACTTTCTAATTTACTCCTATTATCAAATTGTCTTCGTTCTCTTGCTATCTTTATTTGAAAAAGAAGGCATCTAAGCTTTTTTTGGTTCAGAACTCCATCAATCAGCAAGAACAACCCAGGTTGTTCACCAATAATGGGCCGGCATCTAAACTTACATTCTTGCATTTCAAATAAAGATACCAAGAGAATGAAGAAAATTTGATAATAGGAGTAAGTTAGAAAGTTGCTTAAAATTTCACGCTCTATCTAAATCACGAAAGAAAAAATTTGGGTTCAGTGTGCCTTTAAAACGCATCTGTTTAAACCGACTTAAGAGCTCTGGTTAACTGTTACGCGAGACAGAAAAGCTGCACAAAAAATATCAAAAATACATTTAGCAGTACAATTAACCCTGTCTAGTGAAAAAAATATTTATAACACTGCATTAAAAAGTTATAAGGGCTCATAGATATGAGGTTGCAGGTGTTAGAATATTAAAATAAATATGTATTGATGCGTGTACAGATGTATTTATGTGTTTGTATATGTATTTACAGACATAAATACACATGTAAACATGTGCATACCTATGTATATGCTTTTCAACACAGGATACCAAAACAAAAAAGCAATTTAGAAAATAGAAGTAAATTGGAAAGCTATTTTAAGGGGAGAGAAGGGGTTGTTCCTGTTTTTTTTTTTTTATCCCACCACAATCCAGAGCATTAAGGTTATGTGCGTTTATAATCTTTAGTTTATTATATAGTTTATCTTAAAATGATGACTGTTATGTTTGTCGAAAAAGATCTATATGTAAATGAGACTTTTTTGTTAATCTTTTTTGGGGTTATAATGCCACAGAATGACGGTCATCATTTTTTTCTTTTTGTTCCTTTTGATGTAATTTGGAAGATGCATGTATACGTAAAATTATGCTTTATGCATTTTCTGGTTTTTTGTGTTGAAAACATTGATACCTTAATAAAAAAATATATTAAAAAAGAAGTAAATTGGAAAGTTATTTAAAATCACATACTCTATCTGAATCATGAAATAATACATTTGGGTTTAATTTCCCTTTAAAGCACCACAATCTTATATGTTCTTGAGTAATGCATGTTTTTTTCAGTGACAAAAACACTAATACTTATCGGCGCTTCAGTTCTGAAAGTTCTGAAAGTTTAGTCAGACCCATAGGATGTAGATAATGGAAGCCGGTTATGAAAAGTAGACGCCAATACTGTTTGATTCAGTGAGCGTTGTCGGCCCACAGGAAGGCTCGTTCACCCAGTTACACTGAAAGTCCTGGAACCTCTGTGTTCAAAACAGGAGGTGCTGCAGCCCGTAGTGGAAGGTGTGTACTCCCGTATGACACCCAATCAGAAACAGGAACTAGAATACAATGGAAGACATTGCGCCTGTCTTCCATTGTATTTTAGTTCATGTTTTTTTTCAGTATATCTCTTTAGTCGGGCCAGGTTCCTGTAACGATAAATAAATCAGGCCCCTAAAAATCTACTATAGACATGAATTAGTTTCTGGAATTACAACAATCAAGCCACAGTTCTTATTTGTGCATGCAAACAAAGCATTGTGCGTGCATGTGATCAGAAAATATGATAATTTGATCATTTTAATGAGCATATCATGGACACTAAGAGGAACAATTTGCTTTTCAAAAATAAGTCACATGCTGACCAAAAGTCCTGTAACTCTTCCATATTGCATAATATTACCTTCAGCTGCTTGCGCTGTAGAACTGGCTAAACATATGTATCATGACAGTGAGAAATATTGAAAAACTTCTAAACCAGCAAACATGGGCATCCACAGAAATTTTTCCTGAAGGGGTGAATAAAGTGAAATATGCACCGACAATAAACACACACAAATATATATATATCCCAAAATGCTTCTAGTTTACTAGTGCACTATACATTTTGGAGTTACTAAACTTATATTACACTTTAACACTTTTCTTTTTGGGTGTAATAAAATGAATGACTTTATACAGACTCCTAAAGCATAAATGAAAATAGAAAGAGGAAATAGTTTTATTTATTATTTGGTACTTATTTATTTGACATGTTGCTTTATACAGTAATAAAGACAAAAACATAATCAAAATGAAACACAAAAGAACTTATCAAAGCTAACCTAAAACTGCTAACAGTACATTACCTAAAATATGCAAAATGAACTTTCCTCTATTTGTGCTATTGCCAAAACGTTTAACAAACTATACCAGTATGTGAGTAGGAGAAGTCTGCACAGAAACTAAGAGATGGTAAGCTTGACATGTTTTAAAATCAGGTTCAGAAGCAATATCTTGCAGGGACTTTAATTGATCACTTCTAATAAAGATGTGCTGTCACCAATGTTCCTTTTGTTTTGAGCAGTGTGCACAAAAATGTTGGTCTGTGCAATTTTTGGCCAAATGACTAAAATGTGTGTGCACTTTAATATGAAGTGTTGTCAAGCCTAAAATGTGATAAATGTAGTAAACAACTCTTTTCATGAATGTGTTGCATGAATGTGGATGGTCTAGTATGTTATTCTCTATTTAAATGAAGCAGGAATAAATACACACACACACACTCTTACACACACACTCACTCCCCCCCCACACACAAACACACCCACACCCACCCACACTCTCTCATACAAACATAGTCTCTTACTCTCTTTCCCACATACATACACACTCTCACTTACTCTTACACACACATACATACTCACCCACAAACTCGCTCACTCACAAACACTCTGCTCCACATACACTTTCACACACCCACTCCCTCTCTCTCACTTTTACACACTCACACTTTTCCCCACGCACACACTCACTGTCCCACTCACTCTCTCTCTCTTACACACATGTTTCTGCTTTCAGAAGTGTTGCTTTAAAGGGACAAACGACACCAAGATTTGTATTGTTTAAGAATATAGACAATTGCTTTATTACCCATTCCCCACTTTTGCATAACTAACATGGGGATATTAATATACTTTTTACCTCTGTGATTACCTTGTATCTAAACCTCTGCAGACTGCCCCCTTATCTCAGTGCTTTTACATTTTAGTCAATCAGTGCAGACTCATAAATAACTCCACGGGGGTTGAGCACATTGTTATCTATATAACACACATGAACTAGCGCTGCCTAGCTGTGAAAAGCTGTTAAAATACACTGGGATAAGAGGTGTCTTTCAAAGACTTAGACATTACCATATGAGCCTACCTGGGTTTAGCTTTTAACAAAGAATACCAAAAGAACAAAGCAAATTTGATGATAAATGTAAATTGGAAAGTTGTTTGAAATTGCATGCCCTATCTAAATCATGAAAGTTTAGTTTTGTCTAGACTGTCCCTTTAACTTATTTGAACTATGTATGCATACTTTTCACCTGGAAAAAGTCAACACAGCACAAAAACATAAAAATAAAGAACTAATTTAAACTACAAAGTATCCCTTATATTTACTGAGATCTAACTATGTGTGTATGGAAGTTATAAGTACATGAACCTTCTTATTTATTTGTATTGTGGCTTATGTATTACTAGGGTTAGGAGTAAGAAAAGTGTTTCTGTAGACTTGCTATATACTCACAAAGAAACACAAATGCTGAACCACTCGCTATGATCACCTGGTAGCAACCTGGGCTGTCATTCACCCTCAGTCGTAGACTTATTTGCATCATTTGTAGATGTAATATGTTATTTCAGCAACAACTTATTTCAAGTCAAATTTAAAAATCAAACCAAATTTATAAAGAACAAGTGACCCATTTTAAGGTCACTTGTTCTTTATAAATTTAGCTTGATTTTTCAATGTTACAGAACCCTGTGCTTTAATAATGACCCAGAAATAACATATTACATCTACAAATGAAGAAAATAACTCCTCGACTGTCAAAAGCACAGGTTGCTAAAAGGTAATTATAGTGAGTGGTTCATGCATTAATTAAAATAAACATATATGTGAACAAAAATACTTCTGTAGACGACAAATTAAGGAATCCAATATAGAAAGCGTACCCTTCCTTAGTTAGTATTGCTGTTGTCAGTACAAGTGAATCTTAGCAGCATGCATGTAGTCAGGCTATAGTATATTTGCAGAGCTAAAAATGTCTTGCACACTCACCGGACTGTAATCCTTCAGCAGGCTTCAAACTTTAGGGAATACCTTGAGCAAGTAGAACGCCAAATACCCCTTTCTGCCTTAATCAGTCCTGAGCCACATGACCCAGCTTGCTGCCATATGCTACTCCTTAGTGTTTAAAAATTACAAGCCAGCATATGCTAAATTCTCCAGAAGCCTGCACGCAGCCGGTAACCATTGAAATGGTTACAAGTTGCACGCAGGTAATTCAATTTGAAATAAGTTTACCGCGCTACATTTTAGCACTACAGTCAGACAGCTGCCTTAAATACATTTAAAAAAAATCCACACAAAAAATAAATATAAAAAACTTGAATTGGTGTTCGCATTTCCAACAGCAATGTGCCCTACCTTGAAAATAGGTGTGCGCGCACCATATAAGGAATGGTGGCTGTAACTAATACCCTATGCTCCAGTCACCCTCTTCAAAACTCATATTTTTTGTTAGCTAACAGTTTGAACTGTTCTTCAATCGGCCTTCTAGCTACAAATAAAGTGCTGTACGGCTAGAATGCCAATTGGGAAACAGCTCAAACCGTTAGCGCAAGTGGGTGGCCGGAACGTGGGGTGTAAGAATGGCACGGCTAAATTAAAAAGTAAGCTATAGCGCATCTTTATTAGAAATTATCAATTAAAATCCTTATAAAATATTGCTTACATTACAGACCTGATTTTAAAACATGTAAAGTTTACCATAACTTAGAGAACATTCACCTAGATTACGAGTTTTGCGTTATAGGCTGTGCGGTGCTAACGAGCAGTTTATGCTCACCGCTCACTTACAGACAGCGCTGGTATTACAGGGTTTTTACAAACCAGACTAGAAGTGAGCGTTGAGCAAAATTTAGCTCCTTACCGCACTCCAATACCAGCGCTGCTTACGTTAGCGGTGAGCTGGTGTAACGTGCTCGTGCACGATTTCCCCATAGCAATCAACGGGGGGAGCTGGCTGAAAAAAAGTCTAACACCTGCCAAAAAGCAGCGTAAAGCTCCTTAACGCAGCCCCATTGATTCCTATGGGGAAATAGATTTTATGTCTACACCTAACACCCTAACATGAACCCCGAGTTAGGGGGTGTTAGGTTTAGGGTTAGACTTAGGTTTAGGGGTTAATAACTTTAATATAGTGGCGGCGACGTTGGGGGCGGCAGATTAGGGGTTAATAAATGTAGGTAGGTGGCGTCGATGTTAGGGCCGGCAGATTAGAGGTTAATAATATTTAACTGTTTGTGAGGCGGAAGTGCGGCGGTTTAGGGGTTAATATGTTTATTATAGTGGCGGCGACATTGAGGGCAGCAGATTAGGGGTTAATAAATGTAGGTAGTTGGCGGCGACATTGGGGGTGGCAGATTAGGGGTTAATAAATATAATGTAGGTGTCGGCGATGTTGGGGGCAGCAGATTAGCGGTTCATAAATATAATGTAGGTGGCGGCGGTGTCCGGAGCGACAGATTAGGGGATAATAATATAATGTAGGTGTCGGCGATGTCGGGGTGGCAGATTAGGGGTTAATAAGTGTAAGATTAGGGGTGTTTAGACTCTGGGTTCTTGTTAGGGTGTTAGGTGTAGACATAAAATGTATTTCCCGCTAACTTTTTGGCAGACTCGTAATACCGACGCTATGCAAGTCCCATTGAAAAAAGAGGATACGCAATTGACGTAAGTGGATTTGCGGTATTTCCAAGTCTGGCCAAAAAGAGTGAGCGGTACATCTGTACCTGCAAGACTCGTAATACCAGCGGGCGTTAAAAAGCAGCGTTGGGAACGGACAACGCTGCTTTTTAAGCCTAACGCAAGACTCGTAATCTAGCCGATTGTCTTTAATGAGATACCTTCTTTTTTGCTGCTGTTAAAAAGGTGGTGGGAGTGGAAATCCCCCTACATGGCTCATAGCACATACACACGCATCATGGAGAAGGGGGTGTGACCTCATTCAAAACTTTCTGCTCCCCAGGAAGCTCAATCCCCACCACTGTACAATGCATGCTGGAAATTAGAGTCCAGAACTGCAGTGGCACAATACTGAGAGGGAAATAGTGAACTATAAATTCCAAAATTCTATGCAACTCCCAGAATACAGTTCTTCTTCCTCTAAAATAGAGCTACATTCAGGGGAATTTAAAAAAACAAAAAACATTTAATTGTCATATTTTCTGCAGTTTGTACTCCAGACGGGGAAGGAAAATCCAGGGGGGGGGGGGGGGGGCGGGGAGCAGATGTATACCTGTCTGACAAGGGGTTTGTTTTGGACTAAATTCTAATAATGGGTGGTTGTGAAACATTTTCCAATGTATAAAGCTGTACCAGGTAAAACAGTTTTAGATGCTTTGCTATAGATAACCATGGTCTTCCCTTTCTTGACAAGTAGTTTCTGACATATAAGGCAATTGATATGTGTAATTACAAAACCTTGTAATAAAAACAATCCACTTGGATCAGTAAACCTGATAAACATCATCTTAAAGGTACAGTAAAGTCAAAATTAAACTTTCATGATTCAGGTAGACCCTGCAATTTTAAACACCTTTCCAGGTTACTTCTATTATTTAACTTGCTTTGTTCCTTTGTTGAAGTGTAAATGTAAGCAGGCTCATAGGAGCTCAGGAGTGTGCATGTGTCTATAGTAGTATAGTATAGCAGCAGTTGTTTGAAACAATGTTTATAGCAATATTATACAAATTTGCATTTACTCTTCAACAAAGGATACTAAGAAACAAAGGTCATAATAGATGTAAATTGAAAAGTTGTTTAACATTGTATGCTCTATCTAGACCATAAAAGTAAAATTTTGACTTTACTGTCCCTTTAAGCAATATTGGCCTCAATTCTTTCTTGTGGTAAGAAATGTTTTTTTTTTACCTGTACAGACTTTTGTTTTTACTTTCAGATAGTTAAGTTTACTACTGAAATAGGATCTCTGAAATTTTATGTCATATAAATTATTACCTTCTACTGACCTTAGAGAAGTGGTTATGGAATCATTTGGCTGTGAGATCCACTTGGAGTACTTTCCAAATTTATGTGACCTCCCTAATGTATATCTTATAGTCATTTTTACACACAAGGATTCCATTAATGTCACACATATAAGAAACTGAATCATATAGACAATATAACTAAATGGGTCACTATTATATTTTCCAGATTAAGGGGGTTTATTCTAAAGATACCATTAAAATAATATGAAACCCACGTTTTCTTTTATGATTTAGATAGAGCATGTGATTTTAAACAACTTTCTAATTTACTACAACAATTATTATTATTATTATACTACTATTAATATTATTATTATGTGAGTGTTCTCTATGTTCTGACTTTATCTTGCAGGTTGTAATGGCATTTAGTAGTTTGGACAAGTAAACCAGTGCAGAGAAACATGTAAACCAACAACACACTATAGAGAGTTCAGTATTATTCTTATGTTCTCTTCATTTCCGTATTCACTTTGTAGCTCAACAAAGCAATATATTTTTTCCTAGGTTATACAGGGAATGTGATCTGAGACTATTTGTAAGCTGCTTGCAATGATACATTTCTGTGACATTTTATAGACATAAAAATATGAAATATTTTCAAAGTAAAAAATAAATAAATAAACATGTGTATTACACAAAGATGTAGACAGGAATGACAAGGCAAATAGATGTGTACATATTTATAGATGGCAGATATATATCTGCACTTATATGCAAACTCTTGGTATTTACCCAGAAATAATTTATAGATGGGATACTCACCAACTGTCCCGATTTTCTCAGGACTGTTCCAGTTCTTTGCTTCTTATCCCACAGTATACATTTCCCAGGAGTCTGCCCCACTTTGTATAAATATGACCTGTGGCTTTATATGATCGTCTGTGTGGGAATCAAACATGAGGTTTTTTGGTCATATATAAATTATTTGGTTGCATATTGTGGCTGAGTCTCTTACACTTACATTTATAATAAATTTGATATATCTAATTTGTTGAATCTCCTGGAATTAGGGTTGCCAGCTGTCCACCACAAAAAATCAGGACAATCTCTAGGTGACTGGGTACGATGGGCGCTGGGGTCAGACAATGCTCCCCACAAAAAAAAGCCCTCACTCTTGATACAACAATATATTTTTTCACAAATGAGAAGTCATTTTAACCCCTTAAAGACCAGGCATTTCAGACAAAAATTTCCCCAAAAGACCAGAGCATTTTTTAGCATTTTTGCCATCACTACATTTAAACAGAAATAGAGCTTTTTTATATTTACCTATCAAAACTATATATATTTTTTTTAGTAGACAACCCAAAGTATTGATCTAGGCCCATTTTGGTATATTTCATGCCACAATTTTACCACCAAATGCAATCAAATAAAAAAAAATCGTTCACTTTTTCACAATTTTTGTTTTTTCACTGAAATTATTTACAAACAGCTTGTGCAATTATGGCACAAATGGTTGTAAATACTTCTCTGGGATCCCCTTTGTTCAGAAATAGCAGACATATATGACTGTGGCATTGCTTTTTGCTAATTAGAAGGCCGCTAAATGCCGCTGCGCACCAAACTTGTATTATGCCCAGCAGTGAAGGGGTTAATTAGGTAGCTTGTATGGCTAGTTTTAGCTTTAGTGTAGAGATCAGCCTCCCACCTGACACATCCCACCCCATGATCCCTCCGTGACCCCTCTCAAACAGCTCTATTCCCTCCCCCACCCTCCAAAGGTCACCCCCATCTTAAGTACTGGCAGAAAGTCTGCCAGTAGTAAGATAAAAGGCTGCTTTTTTTATAATTTTTTTTAGGTTTTCTGCAGTGTATTATCCCACCTTACCCCCCAACCTCCCTGATCCCCCCCCCCCAAACAGCTCTATAAGCCTCCCCCTCTACCTATTTGCCGGCATCTTAGATACTGGCAGCAGCACCCAGTTTGCAGCAAATTAGGCATTTACATTTTCTTTATTAAAATACCCTTTTTTTCTGTAGTGTAGCTGCCTCCCCCTCATTACCCTCCCCCCTCCTAGATCCCTTTCCCTCAATGGAACCCACATAGGATCCCCCTCATTGCGCCTCCTCCCTCCTTCCCACTCACTTCCAGGTGTAACCGGCACTTTTTTTTTTCCCTAACATGTGGCGTGGCGGTCTCACCCACTGGCCGCCCACCCGCCTCCCTCATTACACTCCCACCCACCAATGATCAGTGTCATGAGATGCAGGACATATGCAGTACACAGCAATGATGGTACAACTCTATTTTATTGCAAAGCATAGCAATACACATCTAGTCAGGTTGATTGTACTAAACTAACTGCTACACAGACACCGGACCTAAGCCCCGCCCCCAAACTAGTGACATCACATCCTGCTCTCATCACATCTTCCCCTTTTTCAAAGGCGAAGCATACATTTGCATATAACAAATAACAAGGTATACGAACAGTGTATACAACAACATTTTTTTTTTTTAGAACATTATATGAACAAATAGGTTAGAAAACATAAACAAATAAATTACATCCTGACTTGGACATCGGGGTAGTCTACCCTAGTCCACAGTGACCATGGGATTATTCTGCCCATACTTCCAGTCACTGTTCTAGCTAAAGTCAGTCCCTATATCGGGCCGGAAGTTTCACCACTCTTCCGCTTGATGTAACTTTGCATGAACTGTCCTCTGATACAGAAGGTGGTGAATTAGAGTCTGCTGGAGGCAAATACATATCCCCGCTGTGATCTTGCTGAGGGGAAGGCACCTCTCTTAGAACAGGGGATCCCACCGGCGGTGGTACTGAGGCATCCAGTTCCAGACTATCAGGTACAGGCTGAAGATGTCTTCGGTTATGGCGTGTAACCGTCCCTCCCTCAGTAAGGACTGTATAAGACCTTGGTTCTGGAGAGCGGCCAACTACCGTAGCAAATGTCTTCCATTTCTTCTTATCGTCCAGTTTAATTCTGACACTTTGGCCCGCTTTCAGTTCCTGTAAGGGCCTGACAGAATGTCTCCTGCCGTAGAAGAAACGATAACCCTTTTTGGCCTCTTCATCCCTCCTAAGGACTTCGTCCCGAGGAACAGGGCCAGGCGGCTTGATGACACCCACTGAGGGTAAAGTGGTGCGAATCTGGCGTCCTAGCATCAGCTGTGCCGGGCTAAACCCGGTGGCTTGAATGGGCATCGCCCTGTATGACAAGAGGGCTAGGTACGGCTCAGATTGCTTTAGAATGAATTTTGTTGTTTGAACTGCCCTTTCAGCCATTCCGTTGGCCTGCGGATAATGTGGACTTGATGTGGAATGTACAAAATCATATTCCCTGCTGAAAGCACTGAACTCTGTAGAAGCGAACTGCATACCATTATCACTCACCAGCTCCATTGGAATGCCCCAGCAGGCGAACAAGCTCTTCAGGCGAATGATAACGGCCTGACTTGTGATATCATTCAGGGGTGCAATTTCCAAATACCTGAAATAGTAGTCGATCACAACAAGAAACTTTTTCCCGTGCAGTTCACACAAATCAGCAGCTATTTTCTGCCACGGCCCAGCAGGCAGTGGAGTAGACATCAAGGGCTCCCTTCTCTGAGTAGGCCGGCGTTCCCGGCAAAAGGCACATTTAGACACGTGATTTGCAATGTCGGAGCTGATCCCAGGCCACCACACAGCTGTAGCTGCCCTTTCTCTGCACTTTGTAATGCCTAAGTGGCCATCGTGAATCCTGTTTAACATCTCCTTCCTCATGCTGACAGGAATTACAATGGGGTCTTGGAACAGCACCAACCCCTCCAGCTCCGTGAGCTGCGACCTCTCTGGCTGGTAAGCATTTAAAGACATCCAGGCTGCCCGGCTCTTTTATGTACCTTATAACTTCTTGCAGATCTGTGTCCAAATATGTCTCTTTCTTTATCTCTTCCAGTTTCCTTGAAGAAATGGACTTAGAGGCCAGAACTGAATCAACATACACTTTCACATCCGATTCTGTGGAGGATTCTTCAGCAGCAGCCAGCGGGAGCCTGGATAGTGTATCCGCCACAACCAGTTGTTTCCCCGGCACATGCACTGCCTGAACATTGAACCTGAGCAGTCTCATTAAAAGTCTCTGGCATCTCAGGGGTGTTTTGTCAATGTCATAAGAATTGATTAGAGGGACAAGCGGTTTGTGGTCAGTTTCCAGACTAAATTTCTCCAAACCCACTAGATAGCGCTGGAAGCGCTCACAGGCCCAAACTGCAGCCAGGCACTCTTTCTCAATTTGAGCGTATTTTGACTCTGCAGCCGTCAGTGTGCGGGAACAGTAGGCGATGGGCTGTAGTTTATTTTCGTTCAGCTGCAGGAGTGCAGCCCCCAACCCATAACTGCTTGCATCGGCACTAACCACAGTCTTTTTAGAAGGGTTGTAGAACCCCAGCACTGGGGCAGACCCCAGCAGGGACTTGGCATGCAGGAAAGCTTTTTCTTGTGAAGGTCCCCAGACCCAGGCAACATCTTTCTTAAGCAACTCTGTGATAGGGTGTAGAACTGTTGATAAATCCGGAAGAAACTTGCACACGTAATTTACAAGGCCCAATATCTGTCTCAGCTCATGTACATCAGAGGGGCTTTTCATCTGTTCAATAGCACGAATTTTCTCGGGGTCTGGCTTGATGCCATCCCCGTTGATGATATGCCCAAAGTAGCATAATTCAGTTTTCCTAAAATGACATTTTTCTTTATTCAGCTTCAGCCCAGACTCTTTGATAGCCTGTAGCACACACTGATCATGCTCCTCCACTGTAGACCCATACACTAGAATGTCGTCCATGACGACCGCTGTGCCCACATGGTCAGTCAGGAGAGAGCTCATTTCCCTTTGAAAGATTTCAGGAGCGGAAGATATCCCAAAGGGGAGTCTGCAGAAGCAGAACTGACCTACCGGTGTGATAAAGGTAGTCAGTTTGCGGCACTTTGGATCCAGGGGGATCTGCCAAAAGCCGCTAGAAGCGTCTAATGTGGAAAAGAACTTCGCCCCAGCCAACTTTGGAGCTATATCTTCTAATGTCGGCAGCACAAAACTCTATCTCTTCACTGCCTCATTCAACCTTCTCAGGTCCACACAGATGCGCACCTTTCCGTTTTTCTTTGCAACTGGAACAATGGGGGCACACCAATCAGTCGCTTCAACAACCTCTTCAATAACCCCCATAGACTTCATGCGCATAAGCTCCTTCTCCACTTGAGGCATGAGCGGGAACGGAATTTTACGAGGAGTAGAAATACTGTATGGGACTGCGTCACTTTTAAGTGCTATACGAACTGGTTTGCAATTCAGTAGGCCCAACTCGCCAAACATATCTTCGGAAATCTCATTCACTCTGGCCACGAGGCCCAAGTCACAGGCTGCTTTTCTGCTCAATAAATTGTTAACACACTGACCTCGAATCACATGCACCCACATGGTGAACTTTCTTTGCTTGTACTCACAGCTGGCAAGAAATTTCCCCGCACAATCAATGCGGCCACCAGGACTATGGACATTTGTAGTAACCTTCGCCAGCTGGGGCTGTCGAGGCAGTTTCATAAATTCAGCAAAAGACATTACAGTGATATCTGCTCCTGTGTCAATCTTAAAATCAACTTTGTCTCCCATTACAGTAAAAGTAACTTTCCAATCTTCCTGACCCTCCTGGTCACCGTCCACCTGCATCTCCTTAATGTATTCAGTTCTACACACCACTTCAAAATGGCCCATTCTGTTACATTTTCTGCATCTTTTATCCCTGGCCGGGCATATAACACTCTGATCATGAGCACGGTAGCACCGCGTGCATCGGGCATATTGCGCCCATCCATTTCTAGGCCTTTCCAGTACTTTAGATCTACCGCTCACACTGTGCCTTTCACTAGCATTTTTCCTAGACTGTTGCACTTCATCCACAATACTCTCAGACCTCAGATCAGCACTTTGCCTTTTCACCAGTTCACTCTGGCGGGCCATCCTATTAGCCCCATCTAATGTTAAATCAGGCTCTAACTGCAGCTTCAGTGAAACTTCAGCATCTGCAATCCCAATAACTATTCTGTCTCTGATTTGCTCTTCTTTAGCAACACCAAACTCACAGAATTCAGCTAGTTCATACAGGCTGCGCACAAATGACTCCACAGATTCTCCTACACGCTGATTACGTTTGTGAAAACAAGCTCTCTCATGAATCACATTTCTTTTGGGCACAAAGTGGGCACTGAGTTTATCCATAACTCTATCAAAGTCAAATTCTTCCCCCTCTTGGAAAGTAAAAGCATTGAACACTGGCTCTACATCTTTCCCCATAGAGTATAAAAGAGAATTAACTTGTACTTCACCACTCTCCTTGTTCAGTTTGGAAGCAATCCTGAAGCGCTGAAACCGCTGACGCCATGTGGGCCAAGCTGCAGGCTGAGAGAAGTCAAAAGGCTCAGGTGGGGTAAACTTTGACATTGCAATCGATCAGGAACAGAAGCGCAGTCCAGAACTTCTGACACCATGTCATGAGATGTAGGACATATGCAGGACACAGCAATGATGGTACAACTCTATTTTATTGCAGAGCATAGCAATACACATCTAGTCAGGTTGATTGTACTAAACTAACTGCGAAACAGACACCGGACCTAAGCCCCGCCCCCAAACTAGTGACATCACATCCTGCTCTCATCACAATCAGCACCACCGCTGTGCAATGAAGAGAGAGCCACAGAGTGGCCGTCTCTGCATCGACAACTCTGCAAATCTATTTCTTCAGTGCCCCACTCGTGGGGCATGCAGAAATAGCGCAATCTCACTATTTTGACCGAGATCGCAGCAGAGAGAACCCCATAACATACAGGGTACGGCGCTGGGTTAATCCATGGGTGCCAGTAATATACAAATCAAACATTTTACCTCTTCAGCTTCTACACAACACATAAACAATAGTGATTTGACCCCCTTGATTGTCGCTTATTTTTATCTGCTCCATATCTGTATTTAATTGATGCATATGACAGTTTTTACAATTAAAGGGACAGTAAAGTCAAAAATAAACTTTCATGATTCAGATAGGGCATGCAATTTTAAACAACTTTCCAATTTACTTTTATCATCAAATTTGCTTTCCTCTCTTGGTATTCTTTGTGGAAAGCTAAACCTAGGTAGGCTCAAAATGCTAATTATGAAGCCATTTAAATGCCTTTTATTTCAGTGCATATCACTGGTCAAATGAAAGTTATATCAAATAATGGGGAAGGGAATAAATCCCTCCACTCCAATACGCTGGTATAGCAGTTAGTGTATCACCCTCCTATACTCTATGTAGTATTATAGAAACAATCTATCAGTATTTATTATACATAAAATATGAAAATACATTTCCTTGTTTACCACTGATGGTATAATAAAAAACAGAAGTCTGGGTATAAATTTGGTCTGACATTTATCCTAAAATTACCGGTATAGACCTAAAGGTGTATTAATTCACTTGTACTCCATTGCTGTGATCCAGTTAGTAATACAGATACCCAATAGCCACTTCTGTGGTCTCACACAAAACCCGCAATTATACTTTCACAGCTCGTCTTTCATGGTATATTATTAAGGTATTCCCCACTTTTAGTGCCTACCTTGCATGGCACCCAATGTTTTGCGTTCCCGCAGTGTGTAGTCGCTATACTTTTTCGTCATCCCGTGTATACAAAATTGCACTTTTACTGAGTGTAGTTACTAGCCTCCTTCAGCATCCTCTGTACTTTTGTTGTCTCCTTTTTGTCTCCGGGGGTCACGTGATCTCTCTGTCCGCCGTCTGGTGGGTGTGATCTACTTCAGGATATCTTATCTCAGTGCAGTTTGACAGTTTTTGACAGTTGGACACTGCTAGTTCATGTGTGTCATATAGATAACACTGGCTTACTCCCGTGGAGTTATTTAAGAGTCGGTGCTGATTGGCTAAAATGCATGTCTGTCAAAAGAACTGAGATAAGGGGGCAGTCTGCAGTGGCTTAGAAACAAAGTTATCACAGAGGTAAAAAGTATATTAATATAAACATTTTGGTTATGCAAAACTGGGGAATGGGTAATAAAGTGATTATCTATCTTTTTAAACAATAAAAATTATGGAGAAGAGTGTCCCTTTAATTAAAACTCATGGACTTTAAAGAACTGTCCAGTATTTTTGCGAAGATTTTACTGACAGCTGCTTAAATAACAGACTTTCTGCTTGAATACTGGACACCTGGCAACCTTACCTGCAATTTACAGATTACATTAAATATTTAATATTTTTGGTGCAATTAATATTGAGTATTTTGGGGCATAACAGAGTAAATTGTGCTAACAGTCAGTAGATTTGGTAAATAATCCTGCACACCTCCCAACTATTGTGTCTAGGTATTAGGGACTCAGGAGGGGTCATCTTTGATTTATGGGCAGAGCTGTATCAGGAGGGGGTGGTGTCGATAGGGGATAGTGAGAGGCATTATGGGTGTGTCTGGGTAGTTGGTGTGCATGTCTGGGGGCTCTGTGGTTTGGGCTAATTCTGCAAATAGGGACATTTAGCAGTCTCAGAGGTACAGTGGGACAGAGCTCAGAATTAGGCATTGTTACTCTCAAATAGGGTCAGTTTCCTATAAGCTTTTTTCATTACTACTAAACTTTTAAAGAGACATACAGTCCAACATTTTTCTGTCATGATTCAGATAGAGAATATAAGTTAAAACAACTTTCCAAATTACTTTTATTATATAATTTGCTTAATTTGCTTAATTCTCTTGAAATCCTTAGTTGAAAAGCATATCTAGATAGGCTCAGTAGCTGCTGATTGGTGGCTGCATATAGATGCCTCACCCCTGTGCATTGCTATTTTGTCAACAAAGGATATCTAAAGCATGAAGCAAATCAGATAATAGGAGTAAATTTGAATGTTGTTTAGAATTGTATTCTCTATCTCAGGGGTGCCTAAACTTTTTTGTGTTGGGATCTACTTTTCAAATGACTAGCTCAAAGAGTGTGAGGCTTACACAAATACATTTCGGTAGCGCGCCATGCAGACCACTTCATACTGGGTCAACACGTTCCTTTGTCAGACGTCAATCAGACTTGTTCCTTTAGCATAGCACAGCAGCCTCCGCATTTACTTTTTCTATCTATTGACGCTAACCCTCCTAACTATACTATACCGCCATATCCATTGGGAGAGTACTCACTCAACCAAGCTTTTGATAGGCCAATTGTGTTGTCGTTCAAAAATCATCTACATTGATTTGTTGAAATTGATGTCCCTCAAGATCCAATCCTGTAGCATTTTTCATGTACGACTATCAGACTGTTTAATGACCTGCCCCTTAACACACTGCGGTAGATAAAGCGGTATCCCTAGCAACCATACTCTACTCACGCCCCAGTGTTGAGATTGCGTAACTTGACCACATCATTTTGATCACTTTGGCCGCAATCTGCCAGCAGCGCTTTTGGGACCTACTATCTACCTATTGGGCACCCCTACTCTATCTGAATCATGAAATCATTTTTTTTAGTTTAATGTCCCTTTAATGTTGCCAATAATTACATATATACACAAATATGCAAGACACAGCACATATATGCATGGCTGAAAAAAGTAGAGAAAACATAGATATCCTTGTATTTAGAGTTGGAGACTACATACACAACAATATTACAGAACAAATAAATCATTAGTGATGAGGATATGAGCAGAAGAAACTATGGAAGTGAAGAGGTTAACTGCATTACACACACATATCTGCAAAATAATCCAAGGATTCTTTACTTGTATTTCTCTCATATTTTTCTCACACGGTTAGCAGTGATTTTTTGGCAATGCAAATAAAGACCAGACATGTTTTACTTGTAGTTGAAGTGTTCTGCTGTACATTTCAAATACGGCTTTTATGTTTCCTTCACACTACACATAAGGCATTAGGGAAAATCCTGAATGGAAACGCATTTCAAAGAGAACAAAATACAGAAAAAGTAAGTATAGGAAATGTTAAATATATAAAAAAGGTTATGCAGTAGACAAAAATGTATGCATTTAAACAAACGTGTGTAATTCACGTATATTAAAGACTGTGGAACAAATATGATTTAAAGTTTCACATAGAGCATGAAATGTGCAAACTGTGTGGGCCATCAGGTAGTAATCTGCCGTCACATTCTCCGTTTCTCTGTCTAATCTGCAGGGATATATATAGATGCGTTTATCCAGTAAACATGGCTATGCTCCCTGCCTGAAGCAGTAAGGGAGGGGGGAGAAGCATGTGGTCATTTTGGTATCATTAGTAAAGGAGAGAAGCTGGCTAAACGAGGTCTGATTTAGTGCATTAGTAACCTAATACCTTTCTGTGCTGACTCACCATAGGTCATTATCATCCCCTCTGGGTACAGTTTGGTACCCTTCCCCCTTTCAGCTTCAGTAATCTCCAAGACATACTTTTATTCTGAGAACAATGAAAATCTATTACTGGGCTACAGAATTTAGAATTTATTTGGGTTCTTGGTGCATTCAGCCTAGCTTGAGTTTAGGTACTATTTATATGTAGGTCTCAGGGTGCAGGAGGTACACTCACACATAAGGGAGTGTCTAATATAAAAATTGGTACTTTAAAAATCGCTTAGGTACAACATTTTAATACAGTACACTATGGGCAAGATTTATCATTGCTGTTCTCCTATATTTGAACAAAAAAATGCACACACGAATAAATTAGGCAAGTTCGGCTCTAAAATTCTCCTACTCTGTTCCTATTCTCCTTGGTGCACAGGTGCGCCATAAAATAACTAAATTAGATCCTTTTATTTCCTATAGTACATTGCTTTTCTTCTATAGCGAACTGACAGTTCTCCGGCAAATCCATGCACTAAAGTTCTCCATAACTACTATATGGAGAAAAGCTTTAGAAATATCTTCTCTACCAGTTGTAAGGAAGCGTAATAATAATGTATATTGGACTGCATTTCTTTTTACATTGGAGCACAAAATAATATTTGATAATAGAAGTTAATTGGAAACTTTTTTTAAATTGTATGCTCTGTCTAAAACACAAAATAATTTTTTGGGGTTTCATATCCCTTTAACACATGGTATAGAGAAAGCAAAGCTTAAAGGGACATTAAACCCAATATTTTTGTTTCATGATTCAGATAGAGAATACAATTTTAAAAAACATTCCAATTTACTTCTATTATCTAATTTGCTTCATTCTTTAGATATCCTTTATTGAAGAAATAGCAATGCACATGGGTGAGCCAATCACACGAGGCCTCTATGTGCAGTCACCAATCAGCAGCTACTGAGCCTATCTAGATATGCTTTTCATCAAAGGATTTTTTTTTTTTAAAAAAAAGAAGCAAATTAGATAATAGAAGTAAATTAGAAAGTTGTTTAAAATGGCATGCTCTTTCTAAATCATGAAAGAAAACATGTGGGTTTAATGTCCCTTTAACAACAAACACATATTGGAGTATATTCTAGTTGAAAGGTCATCAACAATTTCTTTTAACACAATTCTCCATTAAAATGTATCTTTATTTTTATAGATAAATGATATGATAAGTTAAAGTGAAAGTAAATCCTAGCGTTTTACAAATGCTAGGATTTACTATTGAAACAAATAAAGGGCACTTTCATTCATGAAGTATAAGATACTTCATGTAGAAAGCTCCTTTATTTGATTCAATCGATCGCCGCTCTTAGCTCCTACAGCCAAGCCGGATTTACTGCACGGCTAAAACGTCACCTCTTAGCCAAAAATTTTTTTTAGCTTTGGGCTGCTGTAGCAGCTAAAAACGGCGATCGATTGAATCAAATAAAGGAGCTTTCTACATGAAGAATCTTATACTTCATGAATGAAAGTGCCCTTTATTTGTTTCAACAGTAAATCCTAGCGTTTGTAAAACGCTAGGATTTACTTTCACTTTAATAAAGAAAAACAGAATCTACCTCAAGTAGCAGCAGAACTACTTGTGATAAATACACATTAAAGGGACAGTTCACCCAAAAACTTTCTCCCCTTTAAATTATTCCCAATGATCCTTTTTACCTGCTAGAGTGTATTAAATTGGTTGCAAGTAGCTCCTTTACTCATATTTCAGCATTTGAAATAGCTGATTTAGCTTGTGGTTTCCCAACCTATACTGAAAGCTTTGATACTGGCGTATACGCTATTGACAAGCCTAAGTAAACACAGCCAGCAGAAGAGATTACACCCTCAGTGGGGGGCATGATAGTTAAGTAATAAAATGATAATTTTCCATTGTTCTCTCTATGTATTGAGCTTTGGTGTTCCAGACAAATATAAGATAAGGAAGCAAGTCTGTGTACATAAAAGTGATAACATAATGAGATCTGATATTACCTGAAGCTCAACCCATTGTAATAGGCTGTGGTTTCAAAGCACAAAACCAGCTATTTCAGATACACAAATAAACCCGAAAATGCAATTTCTCAAATATTTTATACTCTGCAGTTGGTATAACAAGTCATTTAAAATACATTTATGGAAAAACAATTTTACAGTGTACTGTCCCTTTAAGGGAATAACAACTTTATTTGATGTGCTGTTTTTAATGCTATATTTTATGTCAATAGCAAACACAAGAAATAGCTGCTAAATATTAATTTAGTGAATTTAGATGACAAAAACTCTAGTCATTTTCTTTTTGTTGTGAAGATTTCAAACTTCCTATCACGTGGGGGCCACAGACCATTTTTTTTAGAAGCTTTTTATACTTCAGGGTATTGAATACACACGTTATATTTTCTAAAACTGTCCAGAGGCACAGATTCAGATATAGGTAAGGTTACATGGCAATCTTTGTATGCCTCCAGATTCCAGAATGCTATTTTGAGGTATAGCCATGTTTGACCATTCACCACTATAAGTTCCCAAAGTACACCTTTTTTAGTTCCACTTTCTCACAGGGGCCACAAAAATAAGTGCAGAAGGCAAAATGTTGGCCATCCCTGGTCTATTCCATAACTTAATCAATAATGGAGTCCAGCACAGTCCAGAGTGGAGACCCACGGTGAGCAGCTACCAAGCTTACAACGGGTAAGATATACAACACAAAGAGGGGTCTCCAATAAAGCATACTCCACTTTATTCAGATATCCTGGACAGGATAAAAAAAACACAATGTTTTGGGGTTGATACCCCTTAATCATGTGATACATATGTCATAAATTCTCATTACTTATATAGGTGTGCAGCTAGGATTAACCCTTTACATAACATAATTTATCATACCTGTTTACATACAATTACGCCACCTAGAGGATGAGAGAATGAATGCACTAAAAAACAGCTATGAAACATTGATGACATATGTATCACATGATTAAGGGGTATCAACCCCGAAACCTCGTGTTTTTTTATCCTGTCCTGGATATCTGAATAAAGTGGATTTTGCATTATTGGAGACCCCTCTTTGTGTTGTATACTATTCAATAGCTTCCAACTGTCCCGAATGCTGTGGGGTTGTCATAGGTTGGTAGGTCTGCCAACTTTCCCACTCAAAGTATCTTCAGCCAGGGCAAATGTCCTGGTTTTAAAGGACTGTCACAGCTCCACCCAAGACATGCCCTAGCTCCACATGGCCCTACCCACAACACACCCAGACCCATAACACGCCTGTGGCCCCACCCACAGGGTGCTAGTGACTCTCCATCCACAAGTATCCTTACATTCCTGTTCTCAAAAGCCTGGGCAGTATACTATTCAAATCTTTTACAATGTACCCCTAATACTGATTTCAGGATTTTAAAATAAAAAACAGAAACAAAAAGCATACCTAGGTAGGCTCAGATGAAGGAGCTTGTTACTGATTAGTGGATTCACATATATGCCTCTTGTCATTGGCTTACTAATGTGTTCATCTAGCTCCCATTAGTGCATTGATATCACTTCAATTAAAGATGCCAATAACAAGAGAATGAAGCAAAACTGATAATAGAAGTAAATTGGAAAGTTGTTTAGAATTGTATGCTCTATCCGAACGATGAAAGAAAAAATTGGGGTTTCATGTTCCTTTTTAAATTACATATTTTGTTTGTTGGGAAAAAAAAAAACATTCACCTAAATGTAATAGTTTATTAAATAAAATGCCTGTGGTTGAATTTGTATGTCTGATTCCATAAATCTAGTGTTATCTTCTCAAAAATGTAATAATTGCATAGCTGGTTAATTCTACTTTCCTTTTATTTCTGTTTTTGTTCCCTATATTCTAAAGGTGAATTCTAGATACATAGTTATAAATAATGTTAGAATGCATGGCAAGGCATGCGGCATCCACTTACATTATAAGTTGTCTAGGGAGCCCTGTAATCCTTCTGGCCGGCCTGCCTTCCCTGTTTTTTATTTAGTTATTGCACCATTTTTATAGCAATGCAGAATCTGTTAGCGCATTACAGATAAATATAATAAAAATGATAATAATTATTGAAAGCTTTGCAGTGATAAATGAAGCCTAGTAAAACTTCAAAGTCAATTTCTAATCAAACTGAAAATCAGTGCCTTCTCAAACTCAGCAAAGGCAATCATGCATGTTTATGGCTATCAGGATTATTTAAAATCAAAGATATTGAAAAACGCTTGGGAAACACATAAAAAGGCAACATCTATTCAAACAGAAGCACCCTAAAACCTTCCTGGATCCTGCAGCATTGTTATGGGTTGGGAGGTCTGGCCTGTAGATTCTTAAGCAAGGTTAATGTCTTAGTTTTCAGGGATTGCTCCAGCTCCACACAACATATGTTTAGTGCTGCTCATAACATGTCTCAGCCCCACACATGCTCAACAAGACCCGCCCCCTCCAGCGGGGGGTCCACCCACTAAATACTGATGGGTCACCGCCCATGAGTTTGGAGACTACTTGCACCTCTGTAAGCCCCACAGAGAACCCCATAGATCTGTTTAGAGATCTAGAAAAACTTCTTAATAATGATACTAAGGAGTGGCAGGACTTACTCCTTCTAGACAATTATGTCCTACATGAAGTAGTCCCTAGGGGCCTCAGACTATTTAAATACCCAGCTTTTGACTTAGAGGAAGTGGAATTAACCACGGACTGGGAGAAGGCCCTTCAGGATTGCTCCATGACATTGATAAAAATTCTAATCAAGCACAGAGAATTGAAATTAAAAAAGGTCAAACTAGCCATAGACACCATACTTCCAAAGATCAGGCCTTTCCAAGGGGAGGAACGATGGAAAAAACTTAATGATAACATACAGGCCCGCAATAAGAAACTAAATGAGGATTTAGCTAAGTCCAAACAGGCAAAATTAAGTAGAGACCTAGAAGACTATAGAAATGACAAGGTGTTCACTTATAAGCACGAGAAAAGAACAAATAATACCAACAATTATAATATCACCAGTAATTACAGTAATAGTAATAAAAATGTAAATAATCAAGATTCAAATTTGAACCCTCCCTCTAATCTCAACATAAAAACTATGTCCTATCATTCCCCCAAACCCTGCACATATAATAGGAGGAATAGCACTAGCTATAATCACAATTCCAGAAAGAATAAAAATAATTTAGGCTATAGATATGAGAATGAGAAACCTGTAAGAAACTATCAGGTTGATAGAATCCAGTCTCATTATCCAGAGAATCGGTCATATGTACATAATGCCAGATATTATCCGGCCAGGGAGGATGACTATTCTAATTTCCATCGAAATTATGATTATAACAGAGCCCCCCCAAGGGGAAATTACCCAAGGGAACAAAAAGATAGGAATATAACATCTACACAGGAATTTGATAGACAAGGAGCAAAACCTAAAAATAACCATGGAGGGAGTAATGACCAACAGGGGTGGAATCAGATAGAAGAAATCCCTAATAGGATCAGAACTAATAGTAGCCACTGTTTTTTAGAGGATAGACAGGCAGTGAGGTTAGAGCACACGTTCCCTCTACCACAGAGAATGAGGTCAAGAGAAGAACCACACATGAAAAGAAAAAGAACAAGCGAGGAAATAGAGGAGGAAGAAATATACAGAGATCAAGATTACATATGTTGAATTTAAATAAGAACAAAGAGTCAATATATGATTTGACCAGTAAGAAACTTAACAATAAGGGGTGAATTTATTAGCTAAGGGCTTAAATTTTGCCCCTAAAAAAGCACCAAACAAATTCGAAACATATATCGACTTACAAAAATACATTAGAAAAATGACACTTAAGAGGTATTTCATAAAACAACAACCAGATTGCAGGAGTACACCTGGGACTATACAGAGTCTGAACAGTCTAAATAGTCAAGATGTAGCAACTTTACAAGTACTTAATTCTCTACAAAGTGAAAACTCTATTTTAACCCAACCTAATATGGATTTTAGCTTACATGATGAGCAGGAGGAACCCCCAATTTTACATACCAGATTTAAGAAGCCTTCCAACTTTTTTCCGGTTGGGGCACAAGGGGAACATATTAAGATTTTTAACAAATTAGTTAGCACAGACCTCTCAAAATTATGGGATAACAAAGATGGTAAGTGGTTAAATAGGTTTAATGATAACCTTTCAAAACAAGAAAGAATTACACTACAGAATTTGAAAAATAATCCCAATATAGTGATCAAGAAAGCGGATAAGGGTGGAGGAAATAGTGATGTCCCGAACTGTTCGCCCGTGAACGGTTCACAGCAAACATAGGTTGTTCGCGTTCGCGTTTGTGGGCGAACACATGGCGATGTTCGATCCGCCCCTATGTGTCATCATTGTGGAAACTTTGACCCTTTATGTCACAGCCGCCTGACACATTAGAGCCAATCAACATCAGACACTCCCTCACAGACACTCCCAGCTACTCGGAATCCGCCATTTTAGACTCATAACGACCTTGCTTTTTTAATGAGCGGACGTGTTGTGTTTTTGCTCCTGACATTAATAGGAAAAACATAGCTAGGCTAGTGTATTTACAGTCCAGAAGGACTCCACTCATCTCTGCTGCAAGCACAGCACCCCAAAAAGCCCTTTTTAGGGCTATATTTCGTGCCGTTTTTTTTTTTTTTTTTTTTTTTTTTTATTAGCATTTGCCTGGCTTTCAGCTGTGTGTTTAAGGCTCACAGCATATGCTGTGACTACTGCCACCACTGATATCTCCCTAACAACATTAGTTTAAATTTAACTAACCCAAAAATATAATTATTTTTCTAGTGTAATTTTTTTTCATTTTCTATCAGGCCAGTGTCACACAGCATATACTCTGGTTCATTGCTCTGTGCCAGCCAGCAGCCAGCAGTGTTAATATCCGTTTATAACATTATTTTTAATTTAAAAAAAAAACACAAAAAAATATTTTTCTAGTGTAATCTAATTACATTTACTATCATGCCTGTGTCTGTCAGGCTCACTCAGCATTAATATACCTCTTTTTTTTCAGTCTTTTGGTTAATTGGTCTGTGCCAGGCAGCCATCCAGCACTCATATCTATTTTTCTTTCACCTTAATTTTAATATTAAAAAAAAAAAGTTTAAATTTGTTTGCTAGTGTAATCAAATCTAATTTTCTATCCGGCCTGTGTGTTTTGCTGACATAGAGAGCCTACTGTGTTTACTTGCTGCCCTCCCTAGTCTATGAGCCACGACTCATATGTGTTTAACCTTTTTTTAATTCCCCCCCCAAAAAAATAATTTCAATCATTTTTCTAGTGTAATCTAATAGTATTTTCTATCAGGCGTGTGTGTATCCGATATACATAGCGTACTGTTTTTAATAGCCGCCCTTCCAAGGCTATCAGCCACGACTCATATGTATGTGCTTAACCTTTTTCTTAAAATTTCCAAAAAAAAGTCTTTAAATCATTATGCTAGTGTAATCTAATTGTATTTTCTATCAGGCCTGTGTCTAACTGTCTATCTGACTTACACAGCATACTGTTGTTATAATTGCTGCCCTACGTAGCAGCCAGCCAGTGCAACCACTCATAGAGTCATATGTGCAATGCACTTCTTAACATAATTTTAATATTAAAATCTAAAATGTTAAAATATTTTGCTAGTGTAATGTAACTTAATTTTCTATCAGTCCTGTGTTTTTGTCACTTACACAGCATACTGTGTTAAATTACTGCCCTACCTACCATCCACGACTCATATCTGCCAGCCTGTCTGCCAGGCCCAAGTAGCCAATTAGTGGCACCAATCACAATTCTTGTAACAGTAATAAAAAAATAAAAAAACATAATTTTTTGGACTGCAAATATTCAGTCTCCTAGGGCCATTGAATTTCATTTACCTCCTGCCTGCCACTGCCAGCCTTTTGTGCCAGGCCGTCTAGCCAACTATTTACACCAATCATAATTGTTGTCACAGTCGGACAGTATAGTTATTAATTTAAATAAAAAAATTTTTTAGTGTTGATCTTAACCCTCAGTTTGCTTGTGCCTTTGAATTGCACTTTTCTACAGCCTTCCAAGCCTGTGTGCCAGGCCTACTTAAAAAATATTTACACCAATCATATTTGTTGTGACAGTATTCTAATAATTAAAAATTAAAATGTTTGGTAATAGTTGCTGTGATTTGAATCGTCAGTTTGCTGGTGCCATTGAAAGGCACTTTCCTCCTGCCTTGCAGCCTGCTGTGAGCCAGGCCCCCACCTAGCCAATTGTTGTCAGCAATCATATTTCTATTAACAGTATTGCAAAAATTGTCAATCATCACTGTTTAGACTGTCAGTAATCAGTCTCCTAGTGTCCTTGAATTGCATCTCCCTCCTGCCTGCCATCCTTTTGTGCCAGGCCGTCTTGCCAACTATTTACACCAATCCTAATTTTTTGTCACAGTATAGTTACTAATTAAAATTAAAAAAATCTTTATTGTTGATGATCTTAATCCTCAGTTTGCTCGTGCCTTTGAATTGCACTTTTCTACAGCCTTCCAAGCCTGTGTGCCAGGCCTACTTAAAAAATATTTACACCAATCATATTTGTTGTGACAGTATTCTAATAATTAAAAATTAAAATTTTTGGTAATAGTTGCTGTGATTTGAATCGTCAGTTTGCTGGTGCCATTGAAACGCACTTTCCTCCTGCCTTGCAGCCTGCTGTGAGCCAGGCCCCCACCTAGCCAATTGTTGTCAGCAATCATATTTCTGTTAACAGTATTGCAAAAATTGTCAATCATCACTGTTTAGACTGTCAGTAATCAGTCTCCTAGTGTCCTTGAATTGCATCTCCCTCCTGCCTGCCATCCTTTTGTGCCAGGCCGTCTTGCCAACTATTTACACCAATCCTAATTTTTTGTCACAGTATAGTTACTAATTAAAATTAAAAAAATCTTTATTGTTGATGATCTTAACCCTCAGTTTGCTCGTGCCTTTGAATTGCACTTTTCTACAGCCTTCCAAGCCTGTGTGCCAGGCCTACTTAAAAAATATTTACACCAATCATATTTGTTGTGACAGTATTCTAATAATTAAAAATTAAAATTTTTGGTAATAGTTGCTGTGATTTGAATCGTCAGTTTGCTGGTGCCAATGAAACGCACTTTCCTCCTGCCTTGCAGCCTGCTGTGAGCCAGGCCCCCACCTAGCCAATTGTTGCCAGCAATCATATTTCTGTTAACAGTATTGCAAAAATTGTCAATCATCACTGTTTAGACTGTCAGTAATCAGTCTCCTAGTGTCCTTGAATTGCATCTCCCTCCTGCCTGCCATCCTTTTGTGCCAGGCCGTCTTGCCAACTATTTACACCAATCCTAATTTTTTGTCACAGTATAGTTACTAATTATAATTAAAAAAATCTTTATTGTTGATGATCTTAACCCTCAGTTTGCTCGTGCCTTTGAATTCAGTTTTCTGCAGCCTTCCAAGCCTGTGTGCCAGGCCTACTTAAAAAATATTTACACCAATCATATTTGTTGTGACAGTATTCTAATAATTAAAAATTAAAAATTTTGGTAATAGTTGCTGTGATTTGAATCGTCAGTTTGCTGGTGCCATTGAAACACACTTTCCTCCTGCCTTGCAGCCTGCTGTGAGCCAGGCCCCCACCTAGCCAATTGTTGTCAGCAATCATATTTCTGTTAACAGTATTGCAAAAATTGTCAATCATCACTGTTTAGACTGTCAGTAATCAGTCTCCTAGTGTCCTTGAATTGCATCTCCCTCCTGCCTGCCATCCTTTTGTGCCAGGCCGTCTTGCCAACTATTTACACCAATTCTAATTTTTTGTCACAGTATAGTTACTAATTAAAATTAAAAAAATCTTTATTGTTAATGATCTTAACCCTCAGTTTGTTCGTGCCTTTGAATTGCACTTTTCTACAGCCTTCCAAGCCTGTGTGCCAGGCCTACTTAAAAAATATTTACACCAATCATATTTGTTGTGACAGTATTCTAATAATTAAAAATTAAAATTTTTGGTAATAGTTGCTGTGATTTGAATCGTCAGTTTGCTGGTGCCATTGAAACGCACTTTCCTCCTGCCTTGCAGCCTGCTGTGAGCCAGGCCCCCACCTAGCCAATTGTTGCCAGCAATCATATTTCTGTTAACAGTATTGCAAAAATTGTCAATCATCACTGTTTAGACTGTCAGTAATCAGTCTCCTAGTGTCCTTGAATTGCATCTCCCTCCTGCCTGCCATCCTTTTGTGCCAGGCCGTCTTGCCAACTATTTACACCAATCCTAATTTTTTGTCACAGTATAGTTACTAATTATAATTAAAAAAATCTTTATTATTGATGATCTTAACCCTCAGTTTGCTCGTGCCTTTGAATTCAGTTTTCTACAGCCTTCCAAGCCTGTGTGCCAGGCCTACTTAAAAAATATTTACACCAATCATATTTGTTGTGACAGTATTCTAATAATTAAAAATTAAAATTTTTGGTAATAGTTGCTGTGATTTGAATCGTCAGTTTGCTGGTGCCATTGAAACGCACTTTCCTCCTGCCTTGCAGCCTGCTGTGAGCCAGGCCCCCACCTAGCCAATTGTTGTCAGCAATCATATTTCTGTTAACAGTATTGCAAAAATTGTCAATCATCACTGTTTAGACTGTCAGTAATCAGTCTTCTAGTGTCCTTGAATTGCATCTCCCTCCTGCCTGCCATCCTTTTGTGCCAGGCCGTCTTGCCAACTATTTACACCAATTCTAATTTTTTGTCACAGTATAGTTACTAATTAAAATTAAAAAAATCTTTATTGTTGATGATCTTAACCCTCAGTTTGCTCGTGCCTTTGAATTGCACTTTTCTACAGCCTTCCAAGCCTGTGTGCCAGGCCTACTTAAAAAATATTTACACCAATCATATTTGTTGTGACAGTATTCTAATAATTAAAAATTAAAATTTTTGGTAATAGTTGCTGTGATTTGAATCGTCAGTTTGCTGGTGCCATTGAAACGCACTTTCCTCCTGCCTTGCAGCCTGCTGTGAGCCAGGCCCCCACCTAGCCAATTGTTGCCAGCAATCATATTTCTGTTAACAGTATTGCAAAAATTGTCAATCATCACTGTTTAGACTGTCAGTAATCAGTCTCCTAGTGTCCTTGAATTGCATCTCCCTCCTGCCTGCCATCCTTTTGTGCCAGGCCGTCTTGCCAACTATTTACACCAATCCTAATTTTTTGTCACAGTATAGTTACTAATTATAATTAAAAAAATCTTTATTGTTGATGATCTTAACCCTCAGTTTGCTCGTGCCTTTGAATTCAGTTTTCTACAGCCTTCCAAGCCTGTGTGCCAGGCCTACTTAAAAAATATTTACACCAATCATATTTGTTGTGACAGTATTCTAATAATTAAAAATTAAAATTTTTGGTAATAGTTGCTGTGATTTGAATCGTCAGTTTGCTGGTGCCATTGAAACGCACTTTCCTCCTGCCTTGCAGCCTGCTGTGAGCCAGGCCCCCACCTAGCCAATTGTTGTCAGCAATCATATTTCTGTTAACAGTATTGCAAAAATTGTCAATCATCACTGTTTAGACTGTCAGTAATCAGTCTCCTAGTGTCCTTGAATTGCATCTCCCTCCTGCCTGCCATCCTTTTGTGCCAGGCCGTCTTGCCAACTATTTACACCAATCCTAATTTTTTGTCACAGTATAGTTACTAATTAAAATTAAAAAAATCTTTATTGTTGATGATCTTAACCCTCAGTTTGCTCGTGCCTTTGAATTGCACTTTTCTACAGCCTTCCAAGCCTGTGTGCCAGGCCTACTTAAAAAATATTTACACCAATCATATTTGTTGTGACAGTATTCTAATAATTAAAAATTAAAATTTTTGGTAATAGTTGCTGTGATTTGAATCGTCAGTTTGCTGGTGCCATTGAAACGTACTTTCCTCCTGCCTTGCAGCCTGCTGTGAGCCAGGCCTCCACCTAGCCAATTGTTGTCAGCAATCATATTTCTGTTAACAGTATTGCAAAAATTGTCAATCATCACTGTTTAGACTGTCAGTAATCAGTCTCCTAGTGTCCTTGAATTGCATCTCCCTCCTGCCTGCCATCCTTTTGTGCCAGGCCGTCTTGCCAACTATTTACACCAATCCTAATTTTTTGTCACAGTATAGTTACTAATTAAAATTAAAAAAATCTTTATTGTTGATGATCTTAACCCTCAGTTTGCTCGTGCCTTTGAATTGCACTTTTCTACAGCCTTCCAAGCCTGTGTGCCAGGCCTACTTAAAAAATATTTACACCAATGATATTTGTTGTGACAGTATTCTAATAATTAAAAATTAAAATTTTTGGTAATAGTTGCTGTGATTTGAATCGTCAGTTTGCTGGTGCCATTGAATAGCACTTTCCTCCTGCCTTGCAGCCTGCTGTGAGCTAGGCCCCCACCTAGCCAATTATTGTCAGCAATCATATTTCTGTTAACAGTATTGCAAAAATTGTCAATCATCACTGTTTAGACTGTCAGTAATCAGTCTCCTAGTGTCCTTGAATTGCATCTCCCTCCTGCCTGCCATCCTTTTGTGCCAGGCCGTCTTGCCAACTATTTACACCAATCCTAATTTTTTGTCACAGTATAGTTACTAATTAAAATTAAAAAAATCTTTATTGTTGATGATCTTAACCCTCAGTTTGCTCGTGCCTTTGAATTGCACTTTTCTACAGCCTTCCAAGCCTGTGTGCCAGGCCTACTTAAAAAATATTTACACCAATCATATTTGTTGTGACAGTATTCTAATAATTAAAAATTAAAATTTTTGGTAATAGTTGCTGTGATTTGAAACCTCAGTTTGCTGGTGCCATTGAATAGCACTTTCCTCCTGCCTTGCAGCCTGCTGTGAGCCAGGCCCACCTAGCCAATTGTTGTCAGCAATCATATTTCTTTTAACAGTATTGCAAAAATTGTCAATCATCACTGTTTTGACTGTCATTAATCAGTCTCCTAGTGTCCTTGAATTGCATCTCCCTCCTGCCTGCCATCCTTTTGTGCCAGGCCGTCTTGCCAACTATTTACACCAATCCTAATTGTTGTCACAGTATAGTTACTAATTTAAATAAAAAAAATCTTGATGGTTGATCTTAATCCTCATTTTGCTTGTGCCATTGAATTGCACTTTTCTACTGCCTGCCAGCCTGTAAGCCAGGCCCAACTATCCAATTAGTGCTAGCAATCATATTTCTTTAAACAGTATTGCAAAATTTGTCAATCAACACTGTTTTGACTGTCAATCTGCAGTCTACTAGTGCCCTTGAATTGCATTTTCCTCCTGCCTGCCTGCCTGTGTGCCAGTCCCAACTAGCCAATTAGTGCCACCACTCATATTTATTGTAATTTATTATTTATTGTTTTGACTGTGATTCTTCAGTCTCCTAGTGCCATTGAATTGCAGTTTCCTTTCTCCCAGCGTGTGTGCCAGACAGGCTCATTTGCCAAATAGTGCAAAACAATCATATTTGTTGCCACAGTACTAGTAATATTTAAAAAAATTAACAATTTGTGATTTTTAAAACATCTGTCTTTTTTGTTGTTGTCAGTCTCACAGCGTATACTGTGCCCACTTTCACAGTGCCACCACTCAATTGGTGTAATAGTATTGTTAGTGTCCATTTAAAAAAAAATGACAGGCAGAGGCAGGCCACCCCGCAGGTTCCGTGGTCGTGGTCGTGGTGCTGTGATTCCTTTAGACCCTACAAATATGCACATTGTTCAGACGCCGGGTGCCAGGGGGGATGCAAAAACTTCTGAGGAGGACCTAGTTGAATGGCTAACACAGGAAACCCAATCTTCTTCAGCTTCCGCTGCTAGTCCTCCTAACCTTGACGCACCATCTAAGTCCAGCTGTGCTTTGGGCAGGTCTCAAGTGACCAGTGACACTCCGCCGCCTGTCGCCACCACCAACACTAGCACCACAGCCGCTTCACTTGATCTGTCACAGGAGTTATTGACACATCATTTTGAAGAAATGAGTGATGCGCAACCATCATTGACAGAGGATGTAGATAATAGTGATCAGTCTCAGTCAGGCAGCATTACCGACATGGAGGTATGGTGTGATGATGATGGTGATGTTGTACCCGCTGCTGCTTCCTTTCTTGATGTTTCAGATACAAGTGAAGCGGTTGATGATGATGTGTCGGTGGATGTCACGTGGGTGCCTGCTAGAAGAGAAGAAGAAGAGGGGGAAAGTTCAGATGGGGAGACAGAGAGGAGGAGGAGGAGACGATTTGGAAGCACGGGGAGGTCGTCTCAAGGAGCTAGTGGCACAGTCAGACAGCATGCATCGTCACCAGGCGTCAGCCAGACAGCCCGCCGACGCCCATCAATGCATGCTGTTGCCACCACCAGAATGCCGTCATCGCAGAGCTCAGCAGTGTGGCATTTTTTTTGTGTGTCTGCCTCTGACAACAGCGATGCCATTTGCAACCTGTGCCAAAAGAAACTGAGTCGTGGGAAGTCCAACAGCCACCTAGGTACAACTGCTTTGCGAAGGCACATGGTCTCCCATCACAAAGGCCGATGGGAAGAACACATGAGTAGAAGCAGCACACAAAGTGAAAGCCGCCCTCCTCCTCCTGCTCCAGCATCTTCAGCCACGTCAACCAGTGCTGTCCTCCTTGCCCCCTCTCAACCATCCTCCACTCAGTCTCTCTTACGTAGCAGTTCCTGGTCATCTGCCCACAGTCAGGTGTCTGTCAAGGACATGTTTGAGCGTAAGAAGCCAATTTCTCAAAGTCACCCCCTTGCCCGGCGTCTGACAGCTGGCTTGTCTGAACTCTTAGCCCGCCAGCTTTTACCATACAAGCTGGTGGAGTCTGATGCTTTCAAAAAATTTGTATCTATTGGGACACCGCAGTGGAAGGTACCTGGCAGAAATTTCTTTTCACAAAAGGCAATCCCAAACCTGTACTCTGTTGTGAGAAAGGAAGTTATGGCATGTCTGGCACACAGCGTTGGGGCAAGGGTCCATATGACCACGGATAGCTGGTCTGCAAAGCATGGTCAGGGCAGGTATATCACCTACACTGCGCATTGGGTAAACCTGCTGACTTCTGACAAGCATGGAATGCGTGGCTCTGCAGAAGAGTTGGTGACACCGCCACGACTTGCAGGCAGGCCTGCTGCTACCTCCTCTACTCCTCCTACTCCATCCTCTTCCATAACCTCTTCCTCGGCTGAGTCCTTGTCAACTTCTGCGTCTTGCTCCACATCTATGGCACCCCCCCAGCTCCCCAGGTACTATGCTACATCCCGGGTACGGCAGTGTCACGCCGTCTTAGGGTTGACTTGCCTGAAAGCGGAGAGTCACACCGCACCAGCACTCCTGACCGCCCTGAACGCACAGGTGGATCAGTGGCTGACTCCGCACCAACTGGAGATTGGCAAGGTTGTTTCTGACAATGAAAGAAATTTAGTGGCGGCATTGAAATTGGGCAAGTTGACACATGTGCTGTGCATGGCACATGTGTGTAATCTGATTGTACAACGATTTGTCCATAAGTACCCAGGCTTACAGGACGTCCTGAAGCAGGCCAGGAAGGTGTGTGGCCATTTCAGGCGTTCCTACACGGCCATGGCGCACTTGTCTGATATCCAGCGTCGAAACAACCTGCCAGTGAGGCGCTTGATTTGCGACAGCCCGACACGGTGGAATTCAACACTCCTAATGTTTGACCGCCTGCTCCAACAAGAAAAAGCTGTTAATGAGTATTTGTATGACCGGGGTGCTAGGACAGCCTCTGGGGAGCTGGGGATATTTTTGCCAAATTACTGGACGCTCATGCGCAATGCCTGTAGGCTCATGCGTCCTTTTGAGGAGGTGACAAACCTTGTCAGTCGCACCGAAGGCACCATCAGCGACATCATACCATTTGTTTTCTTCCTGGAGCATGCCCTGCGAAGAGTGCTGGATCAGGCAGTAGATGAGCGTGAAGAGGAAGAGGAAGAGTTGTGGTGTCCATCACCCCCACAAACAGCCGAATCAGCATTGCTTGCTGGACCTGCGGCAACGCAGGAAGAGGATTGTGAGGAAGAGGAGTCAGAGGAGGAATGTGGCTTTGGGGAGGATGAGGAGGAGGAAGACCGAGCACAACAGTCATCCCAGGGTGCTAGTTGTTGTCACCTCTCTGGTACCCGTGGTGTTGTACGTGGCTGGGGGGAAGAAGATACCATCAGTGAGATCAGTGAGGAGGAGGAACGCGACATGATTAGCTCAGCATCCAACCTTGTTCAAATGGGTTCTTTCATGCTGTCGTGCCTGTTGAGGGACCCTCGTATAAAAAAGCTGAAGGAGAACGACCTGTACTGGGTGTTCACGCTCCTCGACCCCCGGTATAAGCATAAAGTGCCTGAAATGTTACCAAATTCCCGCAAGTCGGAAAGGATGGAGCATTTTCATAATAAATTAAAAACTATGCTTTATACAGCGTATAAGGGTGATGTCACAGCACCACGGGAATTTAACAGGGGAAGAGATGAAATTAATCCTCCTCCTCCCACGACCACGGCGGCAAGGACCGGGGGCTTTCCTGACGTCTTGTTGATGGAGGTTATGCGTACCTTTTTAACTCCCATGCACCATCAGAGCCTTTCGGGATCCAGCCTTAGAGAAAGACTCAACCGACAGGTAGCAGACTACCTAGCTTTAACCGCGGATCTCGACACTCTCAGGAGCGATGGACCCCTTGACTACTGGGTGTGCAGGCTGGACTTGTGGCCTGAGCTATCCCAATTTGCAATGGAACTTCTGGCCTGCCCCGCTTCAAGTGTCTTGTCCGAAAGGACTTTTAGTGCAGCAGGAGGTTTTGTCACTGAGAAGAGAAGTCGCCTAGGTCAAAAAAGCCTTGACAATCTCACTTTTATAAAAATGAATGAGGGCTGGATCCCGAAGGGACTGACATTGGGCGATACATTTGAATAAAAAACTACTGATGATGATATGAGCTGCCTTGGGCTACAACTGGTACACAGGCTGGCCTTTTTTTTTTGGTTATAAAGACGGAGGACTTGCTTGACTTATCCGCCAACAACTAGTGTTCAAGCCACAAGCTTTTAGGGCACTTTATAAATGTTTTACAAACATCGATTTTTCTGGCCGCTGCTACAGCAGTTGCTCCAACAATACCCCAATGTTTCAGTCATTTGTACATTCCTAATTTTTCTGGCCTCTGCTGCATCTCTGTGGGTACAAAACTCAAATAAAAAAAATAAGGCACATAACACTAGTGATTAAACTGTTATGAATTGTACAACTTTACACACCACTCATATCCGGTGGACCATTCAATTGAACGCAAAATGCAACAAATTTGAAAGAGTAGGACCGACCAAGCATCTTTATCCGTCTCTTGGTTGATCTAAATTATCTCCGTGTTCCATCTATGACATACCTGTACTCTATTGTGCAAAAGGGTGGCATATGTTTTGTTTCATGCTGTTGTGCCTGTTGCGGGTCGTGGCCCATGATATAAAAAGGCTGAAGGAGAACGACCTGTAGTAATGGTTGCCCCATCCAGTTTTTATAAAAATGTTCCTGGTTCCTCTCAATTATCTTTGGGTTTCTAAAATGGATGCCATACCTGTACTCGCTTGTGCAAAAGGATGGCATATGTGGTGGTGTTTCCTGCAGTTGTTTCTGTTGAGGGTGCTGGACCCTCTTATAAAAAAGCTGAAGGTGAACGACCTGGAGTGGGAGTCCAAGCATGGTTTTTGGTGCTATTTCACTTTTACAAACAATTATCTGTGGGTTTCACAAATCAATGCCGTACCAGTACTCTATTGTTCCAAAGTATGCCATATGTTCTCTTTCCTGCTGGTATTTTGTTTGAGGGTCCTGGACACTCTTATAAAAAGGCCTAAGGTGAAAGAGGTGTACTGGGTGTCCACTCATTTTTATTTTCTATTTCTCAGTTTACCTAAATTATCTCTGGTTTTGTAAAATCAATGCCGTACCTGTACTCTATTGTTCAAAAGGATGCCATACGTCCTCTTTCCTGCTGGTGTTTTTTTTGAGTGTCCAGGACCATCTTATAAAAAGGCCTAAGGAGAAAGAGGTGTACTGGTTGGCCACTCATTTTTATTTTTCTATTTAACAATTGACCAAAATGATCTCGGGGTTTGTAAAATCAATGCTGTACCTGTACTCTATTGTTCAAAAGGATGCCATACATCCTCTTTCCTGCTGGTGTTTTTTTTGAGGGTCCAGGACCCTCTTATAAAAAGGCCTAAGGAGAAAGAGGTGTACTGGCTGTCCATCGAATCATTTTTTTTATTCAAATTTACATTTAAAAATTTTTTTTTATGGGTTTCTAAAATCTATGCCTTTCCTGTACTCTATTGTTCAAAAGTATGCCATATGTCCTCTTTCCTGCTGGTTTTTTGTTTGAGGGTCCTGGACCCTCTTATAAAAAGGCATTATGGATAAAGAATTGTACCTGGTGTCCATCCAATCTTTTTTTTTAATTCAAATTCACGGTTGCAACAAATTATCCCAGGGTTTCTAAAATCAATGCCTTTCCTATAATCTTTTTTTCACAAAGGATGCCATATGTCCTCTTTCCTACTGCTGGTTTTGTTGAGTGTCCTGGAGCCTCTGCTAAAAAGGCCGAAGGATAAAGAAGTGTACTGGGTGTCTATTCAATGTTTTTTTAGATTTAACAGTTGTAACTTATTTTTTCTGTCTTTCAAAAATCAATGCCTTTCCTGTAATCTATTTTTCAAAAGGATGCCATATGTCCTCTTTCATGCTGTTCTTTCTGTTGAGGCTCCGGGACACTCTTTTAAAAAGGCCTAAGGATAAAGAAGTGTACTGGGTGTCCAATCAATGTTTTTTTTCTATTTCCCGGGTCATATAACTGATCTCTGTGTTTCTAACATCAATGCCTTTCCTGTAATCTAATTTTCAAAAGTATGCCATATGTCCTCTTTCCTGCTGGTGTTTTTTTTGAGGGTCCAGGACCCTCTTATAAAAAGGCCTAAGGAGAAAGTGGTGTACTGGGTGTCCATCAAATAATTTTTTTGATTCAAATTTACATTTGCAAAAAATTATCTATGGGTTTCTAAAATTAATGCCTTTCCTGTACTCTTACTGTATTGTTCAAAAGTATGCCATATGTCATCTTTCCTGCTGGTTTTTTGTTTGAGGGTCCTGGACCCTCTTATAAAAAGGCATTATGGATAAAGAATTGTACCTGGTGTCCATCCAATCTTTTTTTTTAATTCAAATTCACGGTTGCAACAAATTATCCCCGGGTTTCTAAAATCAATGCCTTTCCTATAATCTTTTTTTCACAAAGGATGCCATATGTCCTCTTTCCTACTGCTGGTTTTGTTGAGTGTCCTGGAGCCTCTGCTCAAAAGGCCGAAGGATAAAGAAGTGTACTGGGTGTCTATTCAATGTTTTTTTAGATTTCCCGTTTGTAACAATTTTTTTCTGTCTTTCTAAAATCAATGCCTTTCCTGTAATCTATTATTCAAAAGGATGTCATATGTCCTCTTTCATGCTGTTCTTTCTGTTGAGGCTCCGGGACACTCTTCTAAAAAGGCCTAAGAATAAATAAGTGTACTGGGTGTATAATCTATGTTTTTTTAGATTTCACGGTTGCAACTAATGATCTCTGTGTTTCTAAAATCAATGCCTTTCCTGTAATCTAATTTTCTAAAGTATGCCATATGTCCTCTTTCATGCTGCTGGTTTTGTGGAGGGTCCTGGAGCCTCTGCTAAAAAGGCCTAAGGATAAATAAGTGTACTTGGTGTATAATCGAAGTTTTTTGTGATTTCACGGTTGCAACTAATGATATCTGTGTTTCTAAAATCAATGCCTTTCCTGTAATCTAATTTTCTAAAGGATGCCATATGTCCTCTTTCATGCTGCTGGTTTTGTGGAGGGTCCTGGAGCCTCTGCTAAAAAGGCCTAAGGATAAATAAGTGTACTTGGTGTATAATTGAAGTTTTTTGTGATTTCACGGTTGCAACTAATGATCTCTGTGTTTCTAAAATCAATGCCTTTCCTGTAATCTAATTTTCTAAAGGATGCCATATGTCCTCTTTCATGCTGCTGGTTTTGTGGAGGGTCCTGGAGCCTCTGCTAAAAAGGCCTAAGGATAAATAAGTGTACTTGGTGTATAATCGAAGTTTTTTGTGATTTCACGGTTGCAACTAATGATCTCTGTGTTTCTAAAATCAATGCCTTTCCTATAATCATTTTTTTCAAAAGGATGCCATATGTCCTCTTTCCTGCTGCTGGTTTTGTCGAGGGTCCTGGAGCCTCTGCTGCGCATAATAAAGAGAAAAAAAATTAATTTAACTTGACTTAATAACTGAAGCATGACTTCAGGAGTCAGGTGTGGTCGTAGGTAGTGGTTGTTGTTAGCAGATTATTTTTATTGCAAATTGCAATTGCCACAGCGTGCATAAAATGTGCGTCACTAGTCCAAATTTTAATTTTTTTTTTTCCATTCAGGTTTAGTTTGGGGTACGGCGCAATATTGGAAACGCAAAAAACAGGTCTCCGTACCCGTTGATATAAGGGGTGACTACTACTACTTTTACCAGGCTCCTCTTGGATAGCCCCAGAAAGTATGACTATGAATCCCAAAAAGAAAATTAAATTAAGGTTGAAAACTAACTCCAAAGTAACTTGTAAGACCTGGAGCTACTCAAACACACGTCCTACCTTAACAGCTATAGGCCCCCCAACCCACAAATCTTAACTTTTTCATGCCAATTGATATTGCCACAGCTGGAACAACAGTAAATAACATGTGCGTCACCACAGTCTCCGAAGCTGTTGTCGGATGTATACAAAAACACTGATAAAGTATTCCTTTAGGAGCGCAAAGAGATGGCTACCGGAACACCAGGAACTTCACAAGAGTGGCTGTATTGTGTTTCTGGTGATGTTTGAGACATCTGGGTAGTGTACAGGGAGGGCAAAAATCGTCTCCATCTCTGTGCACCAAAGGACATGACGTCCTTGTCATCCATAAGCACATGAAATTGCTGGCATTTTTGTTGCTTCAAGAAGTTCATTTTTTGTGGTGATAGATAGTACTGAATTAAATAATCTTTGGTTTCCTACCATACTCAAGACAATCTTGTATTTCAAAATTCGTACTTGCTGTGGGAAACAGTGGCCTGTCCATACCAGGAAGATGATTTAGACAGAAGTAACGAGCTCTGCTTGCAGGTGACACATGTTTATCGTCAATCATCAAAGGGGTTGCGTGCAGAATATGGCTGATGGCCCCTTATTCACATGTTTGTCCAGAGCCACAACATTTGCAAACAGCCAGAAGAAAGGTCGTTTCTCACCATCCTAAGTTGAGCTTCATTTAACAAATGCTGATATTCAAAAAAATAGACAAACAGTGCCTTAAATAACACATTTGCGATATGGATTCACCAGAGCAAGGTCATTGCAAGTACTAAGTTCCCACGATAACAAAATTAAAATGCCACAACTATGCAATCTTCACTTTCAGATTATTATTGTCACACTCCATTGTACTCCTATGCCCAGCTCCCTGCTCTTGTTTTTGTTGAGGGTCCTGGAGCTTCTGCTGAAAAGGCCTATGGATAATAAAGTGTACTGGGTGTCTGTTCAATTTTTTTTTTTATTTCCCGGTTGCAAGTAATTATCTCAGTGTTTCTAAAATCAATGCCTTTCCTGTAATCTATAATGCAAAAAGATTGACATATGTCCTCTTTCATGCTGTTGTTTCAGTTGCGGCTCCGGGACCCTCGTATTAACAAGGCCTGAGGATAAATAAGTGTAACCGGTGTCTAATGAATGTTTTTTTCTATTACACGGGTCATATAAATGATCTGTGGGTTTCTAAAATCAATGCCTTTCCTGTAATCTTTTATTCAAAAGTATGACATATCTCCTCTTTCATGCTGTTGTTTCGGTTGAGGCTCCGGGACCATCGTATTAAAAAGGCCTGAGCATAAATAAGTGTCACGGGTGTGTAATCAATTTTTTTTTCTAATTTCACGGTTGCAAATAATGATCTGTGGGTTTCTAAAATCAATGCCTTTCCTGTAATCTTTTATTCAAAAGTATGACATATCTCCTCTTTCATGCTGTTGTTTCGGTTGAGCCTCCGGGACCCTCGTATTAAAAAGGCCTGAGCATAAATAAGTGTCACGGCTGTCTAATCAATGTTTTTTTCTAATTTCACGGTTGCAAATAATGATCTGTGGCTTTCTAAAATCAATGCCTTTCCTGTAATCTTTTATTCAAAAGGATGACATATCTCCTCTTTCATGCTGTTGTGTCGGTTGAGCCTCCGGGACCCTCGTATTAAAAAGGCCTGAGCATAAATAAGTGTCACGGCTGTCTAATCAATGTTTTTGTGTAATTTCATGGTTGCAAATAATGATCTGTGGCTTTCTAAAATCAATGCCTTTCCTGTAATCTTTTATTCAAAAGGATGACATATCTCCTCTTTCATGCTGTTGTTTCGGTTGAGGCTCCGGGACCCTCGTATTAAAAAGGCCTGAGCATAAATAAGTGTCACGGCTGTCTAATCAATGTTTTTGTCTAATTTCACGGTTGCAAATAATGATCTGTGGCTTTCTAAAATCAATGCCTTTCCTGTAATCTTTTATTCAAAAGGATGACATATCTCCTCTTTCATGCTGTTGTTTCGGTTGAGGCTCCGGGACCCTCGTATTAAAAAGGCCTGAGCATAAATAAGTGTCACGGCTGTGTAATCAATTTTTTTTTCTAAATTCACGGTTGCAAATAATGATCTGTGGGTTTCTAAAATCAATGCCTTTCCTGTAATCTTTTATTCAAAAGGATGACATATCTCCTCTTTCATGCTGTTGTTTCGGTTGAGGCTCCGGGACCCTCGTATTAAAAAGGCCTGAGCATAAATAAGTGTGACGGCTGTGTAATCAATTTTTTTTTCTAAATTCACGGTTGCAAATAATGATCTGTGGGTTTCTAAAATCAATGCCTTTACTGTAATCTTTTATTCAAAAGGATGACATATCTCCTCTTTCATGCTGTTGTTTCGGTTGAGGCTCCAGGACCCTCGTATTAAAAAGGCCTGAGCATAAATAAGTGTGACGGGTGTGTAATCAATTTTTTTTTATAAATTCACGGTTGAAAATAATGATCTGTGGGTTTCTAAAATCAATGCCTTTCCTGTAATCTTTTATTCAAAAGGATGACATATCTCCTCTTTCATGCTGTTGTTTCGGTGAGGCTCCGGGACCCTCGTATTAAAAAGGCCTGAGCATAAATAAGTGTCACGGCTGTGTAATCAATTTTTTTTTCTAAATTCACGGTTGAAAATAATGATCTGTGGGTTTCTAAAATCAATGCCTTTCCTGTAATCTTTTATTCAAAAGGATGACATATCTCCTCTTTCATGCTGTTGTTTCGGTTGAGGCTCCGGGACCCTCGTATTAAAAAGGCCTGAGCATAAATAAGTGTGACGGGTGTGTAATCAATTTTTTTTTCTAAATTCACGGTTGCAAATAATGATCTGTGGGTTTCTAAAATCAATGCCTTTCCTGTAATCTTTTATTCAAAAGGATGACATATCTCCTCTTTCATGCTGTTGTTTCGGTTGAGGCTCCGGGACCCTCGTATTAAAAAGGCCTGAGCATAAATAAGTGTCACGGCTGTGTAATCAATTTTTTTTTTCTAAATTCACGGTTGCAAATAATGATCTGTGGGTTTCTAAAATCAATGCCTTTCCTGTAATCTTTTATTCAAAAGGATGACATATCTCCTCTTTCATGCTGTTGTTTTGGTTGAGGCTCCAGGACCCTCGTATTAAAAAGGCCTGAGCATAAATAAGTGTGACGGGTGTGTAATCAATTTTTTTTTATAAATTCACGGTTGCAAATAATGATCTGTTTGTTTCTAAAAATCAATGCCTTTCCTGTAATCTTTTATTCAAAAGGATGACATATCTCCTCTTTCATGCTGTTGTTTCGGTTGAGGCTCCGGGACCCTCGTATTAAAAAGGCCTGAGCATAAATAAGTGTCACGGCTGTGTAATCAATTTTTTTTTCTAAATTCACGGTTGCAAATAATGATCTGTGGGTTTCTAAAATCAATGCCTTTCCTGTAATCTTTTATTCAAAAGGATGACAGTACTACCAAAATACAGCCAATGAAGGGCCTTAGGAAGACTGAGCCAAGGTTGGATTGTAGTATTTGGTTAGGCTAATCATGATGGCCATGTAGACCACCACCACCGAGAGTCCTGGAAGTAACAAGGATGATGAGATGAAAGAGCTAAGAATAGTAGAACTTGAAACAACAGAGTTAGCCATGGGTGTTAGTGCAAAACCGCTTGGCTTTTTTTTGGCTTTGGGTGCGGCTATTCCTGCAGGCCATATAGAGCTGACAACATTCGGTGTCGTATCAGCTATTAAACTAATAAGAACAGTACTACCAAAATACAGCCAATGAAGGGCCTTAGGAAGACTGGGCCAAGGTTGGATTGTAGTATTTGGTTAGGCTAATCATGATGGCCATGTAGACCACCACCACCGAGAGTCCTGGAAGTAACAGGGATGATGAGATGAAAGAGCTAAGAATAGTAGAACTTGAAACAACAGAGTTAGCCATGGGTGTTAGTGCAAAACCGCTTGGCTTTTTTTTGGCTTTGGGTGCGGCTATTCATGCAGGCCATATAGAGCTGACAACATTCGGTGTCGTATCAGCTATTAAACTAATAAGAACAGTACTACCAAAATACAGCCAATGAAGGGCCTTAGGAAGACTGAGCCAAGGTTGGATTGTAGTATTTGGTTAGGCTAATCATGATGGCCATGTAGACCACCATAGTAATAAGAACAGTACTAGCAAAATACAGCCAATGAAGGGCCTTAGGAAGACTGATCCAAGGTTGGATTGTAGTATTTGGTTAGGCTAATCATGATGGCCATGTAGACCACCACCACCGAGAGTCCTGGAAGTAACAGGGATGATGAGATGAAAGTGCTAAGAATAGTACTACTTGAAACAACAGAGTTAGCCATGGGTGTTAATCCAAGACCGCTTGGATTTATTTTTGTATTGGGTTCAGCTAATCATGCAGGCCATATAGAGCTGACAACATTCGGTGTTGTATCAGCTATAAAAATAATAAGAACTGTACTATCAAAATACAGACAATGAAGGGCCTATGAAGACTGAGCAAAGGTTGGATTGTAGTATTTTGTTCGGCTAATCATGATGGCCATGTAGACCGCCCGTAACAGGGATGAAAGTGCTAAGAATAGTACTAATTGAAACAACAGAGTTAGCCATGGGTGTTAGTCTAAGACCACTCGGCTTTTTTTGGGGTTTGGGTGCAGCTAATCATGAAGGACAGATAGACCTGCCACCATTTGGTGTTGTAACAGGTATGAAAATGCAAAGAACAGTACTACATAACACAACCTACTTACCATGGGTCCCAGAACATATGTTTGGTTGTTATATTTTGTAAGGGTAATCATGCAGGCCATATAGACCTCCACCGATAGGGTGAGTATGAGTAACAGCTATTAAAATGCGAAGGACATTACTAATTAACACAACATAGTTACCATGGGTCGCAGACCAAGAGCAGATGTCTTATTATTATATTTTGTATGGGTAATCATCCAGGCCGTATAGACCTCACCAAATAGGGGGAGTTACAGAGATTAAAGTGCTAAGAATGGTAGTACTTAAAACACAACCTCGTTAAAATAGGTAGCAGACCACATGTCTTATTATTATAATTTTTCAGGGTAATCTGGCAGGCCATATAGAACTCCCACGATAGGGGGGGGGAACAGGGATTAAAGTGCTAAGAAAAGTACTAATTGACACAAGCTAGTTGGGTCCAAGAACGCATGTTTGATTATTAGAATTTATTAGGGTAATTATATATCTAACAAATATATCTATTTCTCTTCTATCGATTCTATCTAACTATCAATCTAAGTATATCTATCTATCCTATCTATCACTATCAATCTATCTTCTGTCCGGGATGTTTTGAGACAGCCACTTTGGGAATGTTAGTTGATTTAGACCCATTATGGCTTAAAAGCAGACTCTGCATCAACTATGTAATTTTCCATGGGAGTTTTGCCAGGGATCCCCCTCCAGCATGCAACAGTCCAGGTGTTAGGACCCTTGAAACAACTTTTCCATCACTATTGTGGCCAGAAAGAGTCCTTGTAGGTTTTAAAGTTCGCCTGCCTATTGAATTCAATGGCGGTTCGCGCGGTTCGCGCGTTCGCGAACAATACCGGAAGTTCGAGTCCGCAGTTCGCGAACCGAAAATTTTAGGTTCGCGACATCACTAGGAGTAGTTGTGCAGGACAAACCTGATTATGTAAAGGAGACATTAAGAATTTTAGGTGACACGGACACATATAAAAGACTTTCCTTTAATCCCACTTTAAAATTCACGAAAGAACTCAACGTTATTCTGAGTCAGGCCAAATCAAATGGTATCCTGAACAATGAGGAATTTTGTTTTTTGCTAGACAGGGACCCCTCCATCCCCATTTTTTACCATCTCCCCAAGGTACACAAAGCCTTGGTGGACCCTCCGGGGAGACCTATTATATCCGGAATAGGGTCCCTGTCTAGCAACCTCTCCACGTATATAGACCACTTTTTACAACCCCTGGTTCGGAGCACTAGGTCTTTTTTGAAAGATACTACCCAAACAATCAGGACTTTTGAAGGTATCAGATGGGAAAAAGAGTTTGTATGGGTAACGTGCGATGTCACAGCCCTTTATACCTGTATCCCCCATGACCTAGGTATTATGGCAGTAGAGGACAGTCTACAAAACAGTCCCCTTCCCCAATTACAAAAAGATTTCATATTAAAGGGAATTGAGTTCATTTTAAAGCATAACTATTTTCAATTTGATTCTAATTTTTATTTACAGCTACAAGGCACAGTGAAGGGGACTACATTTGCCCCATCCTATGCGAATCTTTTTATGAATTCTTTTGAGAATGGTTATGTTTGGAATAATAATCCTTTTAGTTCTAAAATTATCAATTATTTTCGGTATATTGACGACGTGATTTTTATATGGAAGGGTCAGGAGGAAGAGGCAAGTGAATTCATAGCACATTTGAATAACAACAACATGAATCTTAGATTTACTAGTAAGATCCATAGGGATGCCATGGAATTTTTAGATTTAATGTTATACATAGACCATAATAATCAGGTTGCCGTCAAGAATTTTCGGAAGCCCACAAAAAAAATTGCCTTTCTTAATGCCAAAAGTGGACATCTTCCGAGGTGGAAGAAAAATATTCCCCTCGGCCAGTATCAGAGGATACGTCGCAACTGCACCCACTATGAGGACTATTTAAGAGAGTCCAAGTTATTAGACCTCAGGTTTTTAGAAAAGGGATATGACAAGAATCTCCTGAATCGCATCATTGGAGGGGATGTGTTTAAAAACATAGACCAAACTAAATCATATAAGGTTAAACACCAATTTTCATGTACATCTAATTTTGTGGTATATCTCCTTATATGCGGCTGCAATTGTTACTATATAGGTAGAACCAAAAGAATGATTAGAATTAGGTTCAACGAACACTTGGGGAATATTAAGAACCAAATTGAAAATCATAGTGTACCCTTTCATTTTAAACAGTCCCATGAGGCGAACAATAAGAGCCTAAAAATTATGATACTTGATTGGATCCCTCCGAATTGCTCTAACAACAGATTGAGGTGTCTGAGACAACGTGAAACCTTTTGGATTCACGAACTCAGAACCCTCAACACTGATAATTCTAAAGGTTTAAATATAGATCTGGACCTGCAGGCCTTTATGTAATAATAAAGATAGGTCTAGGAATTGACTATAGTACATCTTTATTATAGTCATATGCACCTTAACCCTAGTGAGGGGGATAAGAGGGGGTTCTGCCATGTCCCTGTAATCACTCTCTGAAGTGAATCTTTAACATTTCTTTGAGAAATGTTTTGTTTTTAGTGTTAGTATACATATTGACGGGTTAGTATCCTTTTACTAGTATGAATTATACTGGAGAAAACATGCTTTTTATGAACTGATGTTTGAGATATGAAGTCTTTTTTTAATAATTATGTGCTTAATTTATGTTTTATGACGTCACACCTTTGTATGTATTTCTATGTTTTTTTATGTATTTTTATGTATATTTATGAATTTTTATGAATCACTATGAGGTATGATTGAGTGTTCTATTGAGACAAACACTACATGAAATGTTCTTATATAGAATATATTATATCTCTATAGCGGTTAGTAGCAAGTATATTGTATTCTGACTTGCCCTTTACCTCTGTATTTTTCTTAGAAAAACTCACAGTCTTTTACTTTAAGGGCTTATAATGGACTTCATTCATTTATTTATGGACTGGGCGTATACAGCAAGGATGCACCTATCAGATTCTTTTTTCTTGGAGGTGTGTCTCTCCCCGCCATGTTCAAATAGGGAGCCACTATCAAGGTAACGACATTCTCTTGAAAAAGTCGGGTCGCAACCCGACGAAACGCGTAGAGGTACTGTGCACTGAGGAACATTGAGCTACATTGTAGTAGCTTAGAACTACCAGGAATTCGTGAGGCTACCCCTGCCGTGATTAGTTCCGGTGACTTCTTGGACTTCCGGTTTGGAGGGTTTGCCGGAAACACCACAGCAGACAGCACCAACAGCTTAACCGGTGGAAAGATCTCGTATGCTAGAGACGGACGATCATCTGTGCCCAGCTGTGTTATTGCCGAGTGGTGATTTTTTTAATGCCTGCATTTTTATATGTTATGTACGTCTTTGCTCGCACTTGTTTGTTTTTTTAGCTGTGTATTACATTAAACAGTTTTACGGTCAGAGAGGTTTGCGCTCTGTGTTCTTTTTGTCTTTTTCACACCGCCCATGAGTTGCCTCTTCTCCCACCAGTAACAGAGAGAGAAGGCTTTTTACATTATCTGATACTCATTTTAAAAAAAAAATGGACATTTAAGTATCCAGTATTTTCTATATATATTTTTTACTGGACAGCATGTTGAAATACTGGATGCTCTGGTTGAATACTGGACACCCAGCATCTATGGCAAAATGCTCCAGTTTATTTTTTATTTAAATTCATGATTAAAATATATAAGCAAAACAGATGCAAGTTTTTATAAGTCAAAAAGTATTTAGTTTAGCCGTAATGATTGTTTTTATTTGTTTTTAAACAAATCCTTCTTTTAGGGATAATGAGATTTCTTTCTTTGAATTATGACGTGCTACAGAAAAACTCAGTAGACAAACGCACCTTGGCTGGAGATCACTGTAAACATGATAAATGCTCTTACCATCAATGTGCAAATTGCATTCACGACCAATTAGTAATTTAGTTAACAAAAGTTTGTGGGGCAGGATGATAAAGCCTATTAAAGGACCAGTCAACACAGTAGATTTGCATAATCAACAAATGCAAGATAACAAGACAATGCAATAGCACTTAGTCTGAACTTCAAATAAGTAGTAGATTTTTTTTCTGACAATATTAAAAGTTATGTATTTTTCCACTCCCCCCTGTACCATGTGACAGCCATCAGCCAATCACAAATGCATACACGTACCATGTGACAGCCGTCAGCCATTCACAAATGCATACACACTTATTCTTGCACATGCTCAGTAGGAGCTGGCGACTCAAAAAGTTTAAATATAAAAAGACTGTACACATTTTGTTAATGGAAGTAAATTGGAAAGTTGTTTAAAATAGCATGCTCTGTCTGAATAATGAAAGTTTCATTTTGATTGAGTGTCCCTTTAAGAGCCTATTAAGAATAAGCCTTTTAAGTATGTTACATATTTATTTACACAAGTTTCAGTTAAAGGGACAGTCTACTCCAGAATTGTTATTGTTTAAAAAGATAGATAATCCCTTTATTACCCATTCCCCATTTGTGCAAAACCAACACGGTTATATTAATACACTTTTTACCTCTGTGATTATCTTGTATCTAAGCCTCTGCAGACTGCCGCTTTTGACAGACTTGCATTTTACCAATCAGTGCCCTCTCATAAGTAACTCCACAGGCATGAACACAAAGTTCTTTATAAGGCACACATAAACTAACGTCCTCTAGCTGTGAAAAAATGTCAAATGCATTCAGATTAGAGGTGGCCTTCAAGGGCTTAGAAATTACCATATGAGCCTACCTAGGTTTAGTTTTCAACTAAGAATACCAAGAGAACAAATCAAATTTGATGATAAAAGTAAATTGGAAAGTTGCTTAAATTTGCATGCCCTATCTGAATCATGAAAGTTTAATTTTGTCTAGACTGTCCCTTTAATCTTTCATTATGTGTTTCCATAGAAAATATATTAACAACTGTGGCCCTTTGAGTTGTCAGCAAAATAGAAATGCAAATTATTGATACTAGAAGCACAGACGTGTTTTTTTTCACAAACTCATAAAGAGACATTGCCAAATAAAATGTAATACTAATAAAAAAGAAAGTAGCATAAGGGATAAACTTCCTATTCGTCTTATGTACCCTAGAATGATAAATCAATAAACACAACACAACAGGTTTTGGGCTAAAGACCGGTCACGTTCACGTTTATTAAAAATAAACCTCTTAAACTAGGCATATTTAAATATGCCAACTTAGGCAACTTACTCCTAATAACACAAAGAACTGTATAAAGTTCTTAACAAAAATTTGATGGCGGCAATGAACTAGCTATTCTAACCCCTACTAACAGACGGCCAGGGTCCTACAAGTTGTTTGCAGCGCGGCACGGATTGCGCGCGCCCAATCGGCAGAGAGAGAGAGAGCTGTAAGCTCTTAGAGTTGTTTGTCGTAGGATTCGTAGGGGGGGGTAACTCCTAGGTCGGCACCTAGCGGGCATCGCCTCCCCATCCCAGGGCATCACCCTTCACTCTCCCTGCCCGCTCTCTGGGCCCTGACCGACCGCCACAAGAGTCAGCTGCCTCTTGCCGCCACATAATATAACAAGACCAAACTACCAAATTGTAATAAAATACCAATTTCCAATCAACAAGTATATATATATATATATTTTTTAAATTTACACCACTGAAATAAGAGCTCTACGAATGTCCCCAAGGAAAATGTCCAATCCCACATCCGGGAGATGGACGCCATCAGGGCGATAAAGTCTCCCTCTGAGGAAGCGTTTTTTGTGAAATGTACGTCAGGGGTCCTCTGGGATAAGCTTTGTCTTTCCCTTTTTTAATTTGCTCACCCTCGTTGTTCTGATAATTTCAGCAGCATATTTATAATTGTAAAAATGAATTGTAATTCAGCCCTCGGATTGTAAGGGCTTAGTCGTTATTTTTCTCTATATATCTGCTGCTAGTCAGAAATAATTCTCACAATTTAGACCTATTCAGGCAGATTTTTAGCTCCAACTTGGGTGATGTGTTTTTAATCTTTAGCCTTTGCTAACATGTGTGTGTGGTTTAATTAACTATTTCTTAATAAACTTTAGTGTATGAATGTTTTTTTATTTTCTATGATTGCCCAATGGGCTTAGTTCATAACAAATTTCTAACACAGATTTGAGTTACCTATCCATATTTGTACATACAATTACTCTGTTAGTTGTGTCCTATCCTAAAGGAGTGGGGCCTAATGTTTGCAGGGTCGAGGCCCGTGGCCGAAACCGCTCTAGCTAGCACCTTTTTGAATTGAAAAACCGACAAAGCCGAGCCATCCTTGTGCACGAACAACTGCGGAGAACCATGTGGACGCACCCGACAGAACTCTTCGAAACCCTTTACCGGACAGCATTCCAGAATTTCGTGCCTGCGCAGTGGGAGCCATGCCCCCGTACCCTGTTGGTTTGTTTTAGACCTAGGAACAAGCAATAATAATCCGTCCTCTGCCGGACGCACATGATCCCATTTTATACCGCCTTCAACGCCACGCCTGGATGGAGACATCAGTTCCCCCACTCTCAATGCTCCTGCCAGGGCAAAGGTGAAAGCCGCCCAAAAGAGCAACGCCTCGTATTGTGATGAGCACACCGACTGCAATGTCCACAATAGCTTGCGCAATCTGAGTGGGGTAATAGGCTCCCTATGATCCTGCCTGCGTGAGGATAACCGCCCCCACCCTTTCAGGACTTGTCTCACTAAGAATGCGCCTGAGTGATCTGTGAGCCCCAACGCCTTGTTAAAGAATGCAATGGCTGACAGTCTACCCTGCGCGGCTAATCTAGACACCCCCTGATCACGCAGACAAGCCAACCAATCAAGCACATATACCAGGGTAGCTGAGTGTACCTGGAACCCCTGGTGGATGGCAAAGCTGACCCAAGTCTTCCAATGAGTCTCATAGGTTTTCCACGCCTTAGGTGCCAAAGAAGCCCTCACGAGGGGGAGAAAACGTCACCTCTTAGCCAAAAATTTTTTTAGCTTTGGGCTGCTGAAGCAGCTAAAAACGGCGATCGATTGAATTAAATAAAGGAGCTTTCTACATGAAGAATCTTATACTTCATGAATGAAAGTGCCCTTTATTTGTTTCAATAGTAAATCCTAGCATTTGTAAAACGCTAGGATTTACTTTCACCTTAATAAAGAAAAACAGAATCTACCTCAAGTAGCAGCAGAACTACTTGTGATAAATACACATTAAGGGAATAACAACTTTATTTGATGTGCTGTTTTTAATGCTATATTTTATGTCAATAGCAAACACAAGAAATAGCTGCTAAATATTAATTTAGTGAATTTAGATGACAAAAACTCTAGTCATTTTCTTTTTGTTGTGAAGATTTCAAACTTCCTATCACATGGGGGCCACAGACCATTTTAGAAGCTTTTTATACTTCAGGGTATTGAATGCACATGTTATATTTTCTAAAACTGTCCAGAGGCACAGATTCAGATATAGGTAAGGTTACATGGCAATCTTTGTATGCCTCCAGATTCCAGAATGCTATTTTGAGGTATAGCCATGTTTGACCATTCACCACTATAAGTTCCCAAAGTACACCTTTTTTAGTTCCACTTTCTCACAGGGGCCACAAAAATAAGTGCAGAAGGCAAAATGTTGGCCATCCCTGGTCTATTCCATAACTTAATCAATAATGGAGTCCAGCACAGTCCAGAGTGGAGACCCACGGTGAGCAGCTACCAAGCTTACAACGGGTAAGATATACAACACAAAGAGGGGTCTCCAATAAAGCATACTCCACTTTATTCAGATATCCTGGACAGGATAAAAAAAACACAATGTTTTGGGGTTGATACCCCTTAATCATGTGATACATATGTCATAAATTCTCATTACTTATATAGGTGTGCACCTGGGATTAACCCTTTACATAACATAATTTTCATACCTGTTTACATACAATTACGCCACCTAGAGGATGAGAGAATGAATGCACTAAAAAACAGCTATGAAACATTGATGACATATGTATCACATGATTAAGGGGTATCAACCCTGAAACCTTGTGTTTTTTTATCCTGTCCTGGATATCTGAATAAAGTGGATTTTGCATTATTGGAGACCCCTCTTTGTGTTGTATACTATTCAATAGCTTCCAACTGTCCCGACTGCTGTGGGGTTGTCATAGGTTGGTAGGTCTGCCAACTTTCCCACTCAAAGTATCTTCAGCCAAGGCAAATGTCCTGGTTTTAAAGGACTGTCACAGCTCCACCCAAGACATGCCCTAGCTCCACATGGCCCTACCCACGACACACCCAGACCCATAACACGCCTGTGGCCCCACCCACAGGGTGCTAGTGACTCTCCATCCATAAGTATCCTTACATTCCTGTTCTCAAAAGCCTGGGCAGTATACTATTCAAATCTTTTACAATGTACCCCTAATACTGATTTCAGGATTTTAAAATAAAAAAACAGAAACAAAAAGCATACCTAGGTAGGCTCAGATGAAGGAGCTTGTTACTGATTAGTGGATTCACATATATGCCTCTTGTCATTGGCTTACTAATGTGTTCATCTAGCTCCCATTAGTGCATTGATATTACTTCAATTAAAGATGCCAATAACAAGAGAATGAAGCAAAACTGATAATAGAAGTAAATTGGAAAGTTGTTTAGAATTGTATGCTCTAGCCGAACGATGAAAGAAAAAATTGGGGTTTCATGTTCCTTTTTAAATTACATATTTTGTTTGTTGGGAAAAAAAAACCATTCACCTAAATGTAATAGTTTATTAAATAAAATGCCTGTGGTTGAATTTGTATGTCTGATTCCATAAATCTAGTGTTATCTTCTCAAAAATGTAATAATTGCATAGCTGGTTAATTCTACTTTCCTTTTATTTCTGTTTTTGTTCCCTATATTCTAAAGGTGAATTCTAGATACATAGTTATAAATAACGTTAGAATGCATGGCAAGGCATGAGGCATCCACTTACATTATAAGTTGTCTAGGGAGCCCTGTAATCCTTCTGGCCGGCCTGCCTTCCCTGTTTTTTATTTAGTTATTGCACCATTTTTATAGCAATGCAGAATCTGTTAGCGCATTACAGATAAATATAATAAAAATGATAATAATTATTGAAAGCTTTGCAGTGATAAATGAAGCCTGGTAAAACTTCAAAGTCAATTTCTAATCAAACTGAAAATTAGTGCTTTCTCAAACTCAGCAAAGGCAATCATGCATGTTTATGGCTATCAGGATTATTTAAAAGATATTGAAAAACGCTTGGGAAACACATAAAAAAGGCAACATCTATTCAAACAGAAGCACCCTAAAACCTTCCTGGATCCTGCAGCATTGTTTTGGGTTGGGAGGTCTGGCCTGTAGATTCTTAAGCAAGGTTAATGTCTTAGTTTTCAGGGATTGCTCCAGCTCCACACAACATATGTTTAGTGCTGCTCATAACATGTCTCAGCCCCACACATGCTCAACATGACCTGCCCCATCCAGCGATGAGTCCACCCACTAAATACTGATGGGTCACCGCCCATGAGTTGCCTCTTCTCCCACCAGTAACAGAGAGAGAAGGCTTTTTACATTATCTGTTACTCATTTAAAAAAAATGGACATTTAGGTGTCCAGTATTTTCTATATATATTTTTTACTGGACAGCATGTTGAAATACTGGATGCGCTGGTTGAATACTGGACACCCAGCATCTAGGGCAAAATGCTCCAGTTTATTTTTTATTTAAATTCATGATTAAAATATATAAGCAAAACAGATGCAAGCTTTTATAGGTCAAAAAGTATTTAGTTTAGCCGTAATGATTGTTTTTGTTTTTAAACAAATCCTTCTTTAAGGGATAATGAGATTTCTTTCTTTGAATTATGAAGTGCTCCAGAAAAACTCAGTAGACAAACGCACCTTGGCTGGAGATCACTGTAAACATGATAAATGCTCTTACCATCAATGTGCAAATTGTATTCACGACCAATTAGTAATTTAAACAAAAGTTTGTGGGGCCGGATGATAAAGTCTATTAAGAGCCTATTAAGAATGAGCCTCTTAAGTATGTTACATGTTTATTTACACAAGTTACAATTAAAGGGACAGTCTACTCCAGAATTGTTATTGTTTAAAAAGATAGATAATCCCTTTATTACCCATTCCACAGTTTTGCAAAACCAACACGGTTATATTAATACACTTTTTACCTCTGTGATTACCTTGTATCTAAGCCTCTGCAGACTGCCCCTTTTGACAGACTTGCATTTTAGCCAATCAGTGCCCTCTCATAAGTAACTCCACGGGCGTGAACACAAAGTCCTCTATAAGGCACGCATAAGCTAACGTCCTCTAGCTGTGAAAAAATGTCAAATGCATTCAGATTAGAGGCGGCCTTCAAGGGCTTAGAAATTACCATATGAACCTACCTAGGTTTAGTTTTCAACTAAGACTACCAAGAGAACAAATCAAATTTGATGATAAAAGTAAATTTTAAAGTTGCTTAAAATTGCATACCCTATCTGAATCATGAGCGTTTTATTTTGACTAGACTGTCCCTTTAATCTTTCATTATGTGTTTCCATAGAAAATATATTAACAACTGTGGCCCTTTGGGTTGTCAGCAAAATAGAAATGCAAATTATTGATACTAGAAGCACAGAGGTGTTTTTTTTCACAAACTCATAAAGAGACATTGCCAAATAAAATGTAATACTAATAAAAAAGAAAGTAGCATTTGAGAGATAAAACACACTTATTATGAAATATCTCAGATAATCTTAGGTGTCACAAAGATTACAACAAACAAATCACAGAACAAATAAAGCAGCACTTACACTTACAAAATGTATGCACCTATGAAAGCTAGCTGCTGATTGGTGGATGTACATATATGCCTTCTGTGATTCGCTCACCCGATGTGTTCATCTAACTCCTAATAGTACATTGCTGCTCCTGAGACAACCTAGGTATAACATTTAAACCTCTAAATTTCTGCCTGTTTCTAAACCACTGCAGACATCCTTTTATCACATTTTTTTAGCTTTTCACAAGAAACTAATAATCCATGTGTGACATATAGATAACATTGTGCTCTTTCCCGTAGAGTTATGCATGACACTGCACTAATAGGCTAAAATGCAAGTCAATAAATAATAAATAGCCATGTGATCAGGGGGCTGTCAAAAGAGGCTTAGATACAAGGTAATCACAGAGGTAAAAAGTATATTAATATAACCATGTTGGCTGTTCAAAACTGGAGAATGGGTAATAAAGGGATGATCTATATTTTTAAACAATAACAATTTTGGAGTTGACTGTCCCTTTAATATTGACTTTACTGTCCCTTTACATTGAAAAGTATAATGTCTTTTTATTTTTACAGGGGTAATTTATACAATTTTATACAAAGAGAATGAGGCACATTTGCAGCAAATAACATAAGAAAATTGGAAAGTTGTTTAAAATAATTTGCTCTATCTGAATCTTGAAAGAAAATATTAGGTTAACTTTAATAGAAAACTTAATTAGTGATTGTTTATGTATTGGGTAAATTGGTAAGAACTGTGTATTTTTAAGGGGTATTAAACAGTACAATATTCTAATATAAAATGTTTCATTATGTGTAAACTTTGCAGTATACTTTATTTTGTTGTTTTAACTTAAATTTCCCATTATCTGTCTTTCCTGTTGAGGGACAGATATAAAAAAAAACAGGCGATAAAAAAAAAACTATCCAAACAGGTTGTGTGAAACATAGGATTATCTAAAAGAGTTTCCACACAGCCTTTTTTGCACAAAAAGAGATACATAGAAAAATATTTCAAACATGGCTGAACCCTCTATTTAAAAAAAAAAAAAAACTAAAGTTTTTTTATATAAAAAAATAAACCTTTACACTTATTTTTTCAATATCTAAACAACTAATATAATTTACTTATTATTCTAAGGCAAATTTTTCTTTTGAATACATCATTATGTCTAACATGCATTACTGTTTAATATCACTTTAACATACATCTTTTCAGTGATTTAAAAAAAAAACCATCCCAGTGTCATGTCCTAGGGATAAAAAGGTTAAACTGTGTCAACAAGGTTCCTAAATCCATTTTCCACGCATGGGGAATTTTGAGGCTGTCTCAGACAATTCTCTCTGCAGAAGTGATTGACCTCTGACAAGCCTTTAGTTTCTCTGTACAGGGGGTCAGAGAGCCTTAAAAAAAGTCAAGCATAGAAGAATGTTGTGGGACAACATATATTATGTCAGCTTTATTATGCATTAATAACATAAACAAAGTGCACTTTTCAATATTAATATAAAGATATTTGCAATTTACTTTATTCTAATGAATGTTCAAGCGTCTTGGGATTTATGTTAATGATTTTAGAATTTTTAAAATGACATTATACATTGGTTTGCATTTTTTTTTTAAATGTTAAAATTAAATAAAAATCTTTTTAAACAAGTTCAAATTATTGTTATAAATGTGACATAGTTGTGACTTTAAAAAAATAAAGTAGTAGATAAAAATGTGGCACGTTTTACCATTATTCATGCAGCAGATAAAAAGTGTCAACTATGAAATTGTATTATTAAGAAGCAGGTGATGATGACATATCCTTAAACATATAAATCGTGATGAGCGCTGGAATTTGAGGTGTCTGTTAGCTACTGGGAATCTTCATGAAGGGCAGTACTCATAATTGTTATACTTGGAAAGGTGAATGCATTTTGTGGAAAATCTTTAGCAGCTGGCAAATGGGCAGAAGTTTGGTCTTCGTGTTCTGTTTAAGTGTTGACCTCAAGGTCAAAGGGCCACTGTAGCTCACTGTCGATCAAGCAAGCTGACTGCCATTTTCCCAGCTACCCAAGTTACACAAAGCAAGTGTAAATCAGCCTTACATCTGCATGAGATGCCCCAAGACCAACTCAAAATTTGCATTTTAATTGGCTCTCTTGGAACGATTCATTTACCATTCAATAATTGTATTTCTTTGTTGTATCTTGGGAAAAATGAATGTGTAGCATTTGTCTGGGAACACTGAGGGCAGCTATATTGGGTCCTGACTGCCTAGTTGATAAAATATGCCTGGTGATAAAGAAAGATTTGTCTCAGTAGTCAAATCACATGATGGCAATCATGGCACTGGTAAGTGTTCTAGATTTCAAACTTGCAAAATGTTTTTAAAGGGACGCTCAAGTCAGAATAAATCTTTATGATTCAGATAGAGCATGCAGTTTTAAGACACTTTCCAATTTACTTCCATTAACAAATTTTGCACAATCTTTTTATATTCACACTTTCTGGGGAACAAAATCCTACTGAGCATGTGCACAAGCTCACAGGGTATACATATACTTGTCTATTATTGGCTGATGTCTGTCACATGATACAAGGGGCCAGAAAATGGGAGAAAAAATAAATGTGTCAGAAAAAACCCTGCTTATTTGAAATTCAGAGTAAGTGCTATTGCATTGTCTTTTTATTATTCTACTGCCTTGAGTGGTCCTTTAAGTATAGAAAGTAGACACTGCTCATAACTTGGAAATATGGGCAAGGTCCTAACCTGGCAGAAGATAATTTCATGGGAAAGTAGTGGGAAGGCCATGGGTGAGACAAGCAGTTTTTTTTTTTCATATGGGAAAGGCAAATTATCTCTTTCATCCACCCCAAAAATCCCCCATTAGTATAAGTTTGACAGCAGAAGCACAAAGATTTGTGTCAAGTGTCAAAAACTGGATTAACTGGTTTGTTTTGTGAAGGCGAAGAAAGTCAGTGGGAGTTTCAGGCAGGTGCTGTACCTTTGTAGGCAGTCTAACTGGTAATGAATCATTGTCTGTTGCAAGGCAAGGGAGGTGACTGCAAACATTTATCTAGACATAAGGTATCAATAATGCTTAACTCAATTATGGCTGCACATATATACTGATACTTCAGTTATGGCTGCACATATATACTGATACTTCAGTTATGGCTAACCAAAAAGCATAGGTTAATGACACACAGTGACATATAGCCATATAAACAATAGCACTATAGTGCTCTGATGCAAACACATACAGGCGAATTTGTATGTACGCGCATATGCTGATCTATATATATAAACCATATATACAGAACAGAAGTATACAAAGACGCACAGGTGCATAATCATAAACCTCAGCACACTGCTAACTTGTTGTCATAACAGTACCCCCCCCGCCGACTTGGGGAACCTGGAAGGCTGCACCACATAGAGCTACTCTCTCAAGGGATACAGCCTTCCTCTGATTGGCTGTATAAACCACAAGCTACTTTTAGTGTGCATGAGCTGTTGCCTGATCATAATTGCAAAACATAGAAATCTTTTATTCATTTTATGTTAAAATGCAACAGGTATGCTCACATTATGCTAAAGGGACACAGGGCTCCATGTACGAAGCAGCAGAAGCTGCTCTGGAGCCCTTGCGGGGCAGGTTTGCACATGCCACGAGACCGCTGCTTCTTACACTCTTCGCCACCTCTGAGGTAGCGAAAAGAAATCCCAGAGAGCTCGCTCTCTGTGGTTGACAGTTTCTTGCCTCGCGGGATTGGTCACAAGAGTGAAAGGGCAGGCATTACACACTCAGGACGAACAGATCCACTGCCCTATGTGGCAAAGGTGTGCGGACAGCTTCTCAAGTTTAGAAGCTGTCCGCACGCCTTTTGATACATGGGCTCTTAGTGCATTATTTGTATGTATCTTTAAGATTACATATAGTATTATTCCATGCAAAACATTATGGGCTTGATCACAGTCTTGTGCTTGTTTTCTGCAAATAATGATTTCTGAATGGTCCTGTAATAAAAAAACAGGACTGGCACATATTAAAAGGACACGAAACACAAAATATTTATTTCAAGATTCAGACAGAGCATACCATTTTAAACACATTTCAATTTATGTTTATCATCAAATTTAGTTCATTCTCATGTTATTCCTTATTGACTTAATATCTATATAGGTAGTGTGCACGTGGTAGGACAAAGTTCTGCCATCTAGTGCTCTATCTAATGTATAACATTCTTGCAAAAACAGCTGTCATATAGTGCTGCAGACATGTGCATTATCCTGAAACAAAGAGAACCAAGCAAATCTGATAATAGAAAAAAACTGCAAAGTTAATTCAAATTGTATGCTCTATCTGAATCATGAAAGAACCATTTTGGGTTTCATGTCCCTTTAAGTATAGAACCATTTTTCACTGAACCAATAATGAAAAAAGTGCTGCAGATAAACAATGAAAATGTCTGATTGTAATCAGGCTGACACAGAAAACAGCTCATCAGTGGTTGATAATATGCCATTTATAGTCTAACGATAAAGGGCTAGATTACAGTTACACTCGTATAAACACTGTCTGATACACATTGTTTGAAAAGAAAAAAAAGGTATAAAGGCTCAAAGATAGATTGGTATTTGACAAAAAATGGGCTGCAAAGGGCTTTAACATTTATATGCATATATTGATATGTCTAAATATGAGTGTGTGTATATATATATATATATATATACCTGTATATATGTATATATATATATATATATATATATATATATATATATATATATATATATAAATGTGTGTGTGTGTATATATATGTCTGTACACGTACTATCCGAAGCAACATCCCAACACCAACCTGCAATCTTACAACAACAGACCCAGTTACTTCCACTGCCACCCTTTGCATATTCCATCCAGCCACTGAGAATGAAGATTCTTTGTTACTATCTTCCTCACGACTCACTACCTGCCTGCTCGACTCTATCCCTTCCCATCTAATACCCTCCCTGTCTTCCATCCTCACTCCTGCTCTTACTCACATCTTCAACCTATCTCTCTCTATCGCTTCATTCCCATCTTCTTTCAAACATGCAAAGGTCACTCCCATACTCAAAAATCCCTCCCTTGACCCTAATTCTCCTCAAAGCTACCGCCCTATATCACTGCTTCCTCTAACATTAAAACTCCTTGAAAAACTAGTTTACTATCGCCTAATCCACTTCCTGTCCACCAACTCTTTACTTGACCCCCTGCAATCTGGATTCCGCACTAAACATTCAACTGAGACTGCCCTTACCAAGGTTACTAACGATCTTTCTTCTAAAAGTAACGGCCACTACTCTATACTTATCTTACTTGACCTCTCAGCTGCCTTTAACACAGTTGACCACCCCCTCTTTCTTCAGACCCTTAGCTCTTTTGGCCTTTGTGACACTGCTCTCTCTTGGATTCACTCTTATCTTTCTCACAGGTCTTTTTCTGTGACATTTGCTGGTGACCCCTCCTCTCCAATTCCTCTGTCTGTTGGAGTACATCAAGGATCTGTTTTGGGTCCTCTACTCTTCTCCATTTATACTTCTTCATTGGGTAAACTTATCAACAGTTACGGCTTCAAATACCACCTCTATGCTGATGACACCCAGATCTACCTCTCCACCCCTGCTCTCTCTCCCTCTGTCCTTTCTCATGTCAGCGACTGCTTATCTGGTATTTCTTCCTGGATGGCCTCTCACCACCTAAAGATTAACATGTCCAAGACTGAGCTCCTTCTAATCCCCCCTCAAGCTCTATGCCGACTTCTGACTTTTCTATCCCTGTCAAAGGCATCACCATCTCCCCATTGCCTCAAATCCGCTGCCTTGGAGTTACACTTGACTCAAATCTATCCTTCGTCCCCCACATCCATTTGCTTATATATATATATATATATATATATATATATATATATATATATATATATATATATATATATACACACACACTCTCATAATCTTGCCCAAAGTTTGATCAACCTCTGTATCAGCAAGCCACATATATAATTCTGTTATACATGTAAAAAAGTGACAGTTAAGCATATTCTATGCATGAAATATTTAATTAAAGCTATTTAACCCCTTAATGACCCCCTTAATGACCAACAACGTACCCTGTACGTTGGCAGTCTTTAAATATGTCCTCTTATTGGGCTTGTCTATAGTGCAGGACTTGACGATTTCGGCAAGACTGCACTATATCTGCATGACTCCGGAAGTGAGGCATGCAATACTAGCACAGTTTCACTACGCTAGGAAACCCCTTAATGACCACACAACACAGAAACATACATTTTGACAGCAGATAATTATTTCGTAAAAGTATAAACATAGCTAGTTCGTAGGATAGCCTTATTCCAGGCATTCTTAAAGTCCCCCACAGTGTTTGTCATTATCACCTCTTATGGAAGTTTATTCCATGAATCAATCACCCTTTCTTTAAATAAGTGCTTCTGCAAATTACTCCTGAATTTACTACCCTTCAGCTTGAGATCATGACCCCTTGTTCTTGATTTTTTCTTTTTATGAAAAATACTCACAGCCTCAGCATTGCTAAGCCCTTTAATATACTTGAAAGTTGCTATCATATCACCTCTTTCCCTTCTCTCCTCTAAGCTACACATATCTAGGTCATTGAGCCTCTCCTGGTACGATTTATTTTTTTGACCATGTACCATTTTGGTAGCCCTCCTTTGCACAGATTCCAGTTTGATTATATCCTTCTGGAGATGTGACGTCCAGAACTACACACAGGGTATATCGGTCATTAAGGGGTTAAACTGATACCACAACTAACATGAAATGCACAACCCATTCCAGACTACCCTCAGGCTGATAAGGACTGTTACTACAGTTCATTGGTGAACAAATCTTACCTCCACAAGAATAAAAACCAAGAGTAGTTCTATACAGAGCAGGAACATTATTAAAAGGGAAAAGCAAGCCAACAAACTCTAATTTTTAAACATTGTTTATATGGAACAAAGAAAATCACTTTTATCTCCCCTTTCCAATGTCATTTTATCTATTTTGTTTTTCTGCATTTCCGTTAAACTAAAATATAATATTTTAAAGATGAAAACCTCTTTTCTGTATTGAAGGGAAGGAATGATCATCTTCTTTAATAGGATAGTAGAAGTACCATACTCAGATTTTAAACAAAAAGTTGTATTGTTTTATTTTTTATTTATTTTAAAGATGTTATTTTTAAATGCACAAATTGACCCACAACCCCTTCCCATTTTTATACAAGATCACCAAACCCTACGGTACATACCCCATTCTCATAGGGTCCCCAAGACTGTGCACAGTTGATTGCTAATAGCAGTCAGAGAGAAAGAACTCCAGGTGCTTTGCTATATTGCTCCCCTCTTTGTAAACTGGGGTCTGTATTTTATGGGGGAATATGGGCTTTAAATGTTCCCACCCTTGTCAAACATTGCACAGTTGTGCTAAAAGGGGAGGTGATCTCCTAAAACTAGAGGAAGATGTGACCCTTTATTTACAAGAGGAGAATTTCATCTTTCATATGAGGGGAATCTTTAATGGAAATTACCTAGTTTCTAGCGAGGCAGGTGATCACTGTTTTTATTTGTCTGTATCATAGGGCAACAATTGAGCATTCTCTCCTTTCAATTGAGGGGTCACTTGTCCCTCTATCACAAATAACACAAACAGGGGAGGAGATAGAGCTGTTAAAGCCACCTTGTCCCTCAGGGTGAACATCACGTTAAGTGGTGTAGAAGACTGCAGCCTTTTTTACCCACTGAAGTGTGGGGGTCGCCAGAATCCACATTGGAAAGGTAACATCACAACACTATAATGAGCTTGCTAAGAAAGTTTAGAGGTATTATTTACAACAATAAAAGATACATTTTCATGAGGGTAATTTTCCAGAAGCACGTTTCAAGAGATTAAAACCCAATATCAGCCTTATTAATCAGCTGTTATGCTACACAATAGGTTGCCGCCCTTTACCGTAGTCAGTGAGGTAAAAAGAGGAATTAAACTATTATCTCTTGAGTTGGAAAATCATTTTACATATTTGTGCCATTTTTGTCCAGTTCATAATGAAATTAAGCTCTTTCGATATATATATATATATACTGTAGTTATGTTTTTTGTTTTGTTGTGTTATCTGTATTGCAGTCATAGTGCTAAATACCTTTTCAGAGAGCAAGTCATTGCAGCAGCAGAGTTTTGGCTGGACACATAATTGGTGTCTAAGTGAGCATGAGTGATTATTAAATCAATGGAGCTTTAATTGGGTTCATACCCCCTGATTTAATAAATGATTTTTCTATAACCATATTAACCTGGGATTTTAAGCATTCCTACTCTGCTAACAGTAAACTGCATTTGAACCATGAGCATGGTTTTCTTAAAGGGACAGTCTAGGCCAAAATAAACTTTCATGATTCAGATAGAGCATGTAATTTTAAACAATTTTCCAATTTACTTTTATCACAATTTTGATTTGTCCTCTTGGTATTCTTAGTTGAAAGCTTAACCTAGGAGGTTCAAATGCTAATTTCTTAGACCTTGAAGGCCACCTCTTTTCAGAATGCATTTTAACAGTTTTTCACCACTAGAGGGTGTTAGTTCACGTATTTCATATAGATAACACTGTGCTCGTGCACGTGAAGTTATCTGGGAGCAGGCACTGATTGGCTAAAATGCAAGTCTGTCAAAAGAACTGAAATAAAGGGGCAGTTTGCAGAGGCTTAGATACAAGATAATCACAGAGGTTAAAAGTATATAAATATAACTGTGTTGGTTATGCAAAACTGGGGAATGGGTAATAAAAGGGATTATCTATCTTTTAAAACAATAAAAAAATCTGGTGTAGACTGTCCCTTTAAAATAATAGAAAACTGTCTTAAAGTGATTATAATCTAACGTTTGTGCTTTACAAACTATATTCTGATGCCCAAGCAAACACAAAAGACACTTTCCTATCTATCTATCTATCTATCTATCTATCTATCTATCTATCTATCTATCTATCTATCTATCTACAGTATCTCACAAAAGTGAGTACACCCCTCACATTTTTGTAAATATTTTATTATATCTTTTCATGTGACAACACTGAAGAAATTACACTTTGCTACAATGTAAAGTAGTGAGTGTACAGCCTGAATAACAGTGTAAATTTGCTGTCCCCTCAAAATAACTCAACACACAGCCATTAATGTCTAAACCGTTGGCAACAAAAGTGAGTACACCCGTAAGTGGAAATGTCCAAATTGGGCCCAGAGTGTCAATATTTTGTGTGGCCACCATTATTTTCCAGCACTGTCTTAACCCTCTTGGACATGGAGTTCACCAGAGCTTCACAGGTTGCCAATGTAGTTTTCCACTCCTCCATGACGACATCACAGAGCTGGTGGATGTTAGAGACCTTGCGCTCCCCCACCTTCCGTTTGAGGATGCCTACAGATGCTCAATAGTCTCTCACCTTTACCCTCAGTTTCTTTAGCAAGACAGTGGTCTTCTTGGAGGTGTGTTTGGGGTTGGTATCATGTTGGAATACTGCCCTGCGACCCAGTCTCCCAAGGGAGGGGATCATGCTCTGCTTCAGTATGTCACAGTACATGTTGGCATTCATGGTTCCCTCAATGAACTGTAGCTTCCCAGTGCTGGCAGCACTCATGCAGGCCCAGACCATGATACTCCCACCACCATGCTTGACTGTTGGCAAGACACACTTTTCTTTGTACTCCTCACCTGGTTGCCACCACACACGCTTGACACCATCTGAACCAAATAAGTTTATCTTGGTTTTATCGGATCACAGGACATGGTTCCAGTAATCCATGTTCTTAGTCTGCTTGTCTTCAGCAAACTGTTTGTGGGATTTCTTGTGCATCATCTTTAGAACAGGCTTCCTTCTGGGACGACAGCCATGCAGACCAATTTGATGCAGTGTGCGGCGTATGGTCTGAGCACCAACAGGATGACCCCCCACCCCTTCAACCTCTGCAGCAATGCTGGCAGCACTCATGTCATGTGTCCACTTCCCAAAGATAACCTCTGGATATGACGCTGAGCACGTGCACTCAACTTCTTTGGTCAACCATGACAAGGCCTGTTCTGAGTGGAACCTGTCCTGTGAAACTGCTGTATGGTCTTGCCCACCGTGCTGCTGCTCCGTTTCAGGGTCTTGGCAATCTTCTTATAGCCTAGGCCATGTTTATGTAGAGCAACAATTCTTTTTTAAGATCCTCAGAGAGTTCTTTGCCATGAGATACCATGTTAAACTTCCAGTGACCAGTATGAGAGAGTGTGAGAGCGATAACACCAAATTTAACTCACCTGCTCCCCATTCACACCTGAGACCTTGTAACACTAACGAGTCACATGACACCTGGGAGGGAAAATAGCTAATTGAGCCCCATTTGGACATTTCCACTTAGGGATGTACTCACTTTTGTTGCCAACGGTTTAGACATTAATGTCTGTGTGTTGAGTTACTTTGAGGGGACAGCAAATTTACACTGTTATACAGGCTGTACACTCACTACAAAGTGTCATTTCTTCAGTGTTGTCAGATGAAAAGATATAATAAAATATTTACAAAAATGTGAGGGGTGCACTCACTTTTGTGAGCTACTGTATATATCAATAAATTAATCATCTATATCTGTCTGACTATCTAGTGTGTCTGTCTGTCTATCTATCTATCTATCTATCTATCTATCTATCTATCTATCTATCTATCTATCTATCTATCTATCTATCTATCTATCAATCTTTGTGCTATAGATTAGAATAAAACATTGCCAAGGAAATGTGAATCAGTTTGTGCACATGCTCTGTAGCTTGTACGCATGCACTGTTTTTGTTAGTTACTCCAGTGACAAGTCCAGAATGGCTCATCCAAATATGGCAAGTAGTGTGGGGAGTTTGGCTATTAAAAACAATTGCAGCAAACAAGTTGTTCAGAGAACATTTACATTTGGCTTGTATGTTAATTATTTCACTAAAGTCTTGTAATTACTAAACATGTTAAAAAAATGGTACCACTTACAATGCTTTTACAATATTATATTATTTGATGTTTTAGGAAAATTCTGGCTGACTGGATAACAGAGAGCAGTTTCTGTACCTCTGTAGAGCTAGAAAATAATATGATATTTGTGCTGCGTTTGTTCTGATTTGTGCTGCAAAAACAAACGTTTGTGCCGGTTTGGTTTAGGAGATATTGCGCATTATTTTTTTTAATGAAACCCCGCCCACTTTGCACCCCATGTTATTCAATTTTTAAAACAAATATATTGTTTGTTTGTGCTGCATTTTTGCTGATTTGTAAACATGGGGTGCAAACTTCACATAGGTTAATTTGTCTGATATATTTTTCCTTACTGATGGTAAAATCTATGGTTATAAATTAAAGTTGCTTCTTGTAGTGATCCTAGTTGGTAGAAATGTAATACTTAAGCACTGTTTATATGTCTGTAAATAGATTTTTTCAAATATAAATACATAAATAAATATGTACACACACATACATATACATATTAGACATGTATATGTATGTAAAAGCCCTTTGCCTGACATTATTATTATTATTCTTTATTTATAAAGCGCCAACAGATTCCGCAGCGCTGTTCATAGGTAACAAAGATAAAAGGACAGTACAATATGAGACACCAGACAAAATTTAACAAACAAATACAGGAGGAATTGGGAGCCCTGCTCCCGTGGGAACTTGACATTTTTTTTCTTACACCTGAGACCTCATATCTTTGAGCACTTATAAATTTTTTAATATAATTTTTATTAGATGGTGTTATTATGAGTGTAAGTGTGATTTTAAATGTATTTTTTATGTGTTTTGTGCAACTTTTTATATGAGCATAACAGTTAACCAGAGCTCTGATGTGACGCTATCTCGATGCACGTTAAATCACTAATAGCCAATGGAGGTTATAGGGAAAAAAAAAAAAAGATTTAATACTTTTTTATTATATGCATATCAATCTGTTCAATTACCATCTGATAAAAGTTTGTTAATTCGAATTAGCCAATAGACTGAGAGCTGCTTAAATCCTATTGCTTGATTTGAATAGCCAATAGGATTTTAGCAGCCCTAATTCCTATTGGCTGATTCAAATTTTTCAGTCAATAGGAATGCAAGGGACACCATCTTGAATCGCGTCTCTTGCATTGACCGTATGAAGAGGATGCTCCACGCCGGATGTATTCAGGATTGACCCACTCCGCGCCGGCTGGATGAAGATCGAAGAGGCCACCTGGATGAAGACTTCTTGCCGCCTGGATGAGGACTTCGCCAGCTGGCTGAAGATAGAAGAGTCAGCCTGGATGAAGACTTCTTGCCGCATGGATGATTACTTCGCCAGCTGGATGAAGATCCTTCAAGCGGGACTTCAACAACTGTAAGTGGATCGTGGGGGGTTAGTGTTAGGTCTTTTTAAGGTTTTTTTGGGTGTTTGTTTTTTTAGATTAGGGTTTGGGCAATGTAAAAGAGCTAAATGCCCTTTTAAGGGCAATGCCTATACAAATACCCTTTTCAGGGCAAAGGTTAGCTTAGGTTATTTTAGATATTTTTTTTTATTTGGGGGAGTTGGTTGGGTGGTGGGTTTTACTGTTGGGGGTGTTTGTATTTATTTTACAGGTAAAAGAGCTGATATCTTTGGGGCTATGCCCAACAAAAGGCCCTTTTAAGGGCCATTGGTAGTTTATTGTAGGCTAGTTTTTTTTTTAATTTTTTGGGGAGGTTATTTTGATAGGACTATTAGATAAGGTGTATTTTTTGATAATTTGTTAATTATTTTTCGTAATTTAGTGTTTTTTTGTAATTTAGTTTGGTTTTATTTTTTGTAATTAGATACTTTTTGTAATTTTTAGAGTAGTGTTAGGATTTTTTATTGGTAGTTTAGTTTTATTTAAGTGGTAGTTAGTTTAACTTTAGTTTAATAATTATAATAGTTTAATTGTTAGTTTAATTATTTTTTTTTAATTTGACAGGTAAGTTTTAATTTAATTTAAGATAAGGAAATTGTAATTTTAATATAAAGTTAGGGGGTCATTAGGTTTAGGGGTCACTAGTTTCAATTAGTTTATTTTGTTATGGGGAGCTTTCGGTTTAGGGGTTAATAGTTTATTTTAGTATATTTTGTTGTGGGGGCTTGCGGTTTAGGGGTTAATAGGTTTATTACAGCGGTGGTGTGGGCGCACGGCAGATTAGGGGTTAATAAGTTTATTATAGTGGCGACAATGTTGGGAAGCAGCATAATAGGGGTTAATACATTTTTTTACTGGCGGCGATGTCGGGAGCGGCAGATTAGGGGTTAATAAATTTAAATAGTGTTTGCGATGCGGGAAGGCCTCGGTTTAGGGGTTAATAGGTAGTGGGTGTTAAGTGTACTTTGTTGCAGTTTAGTTATGAGTTTTATGTTACAGCTGACTTTAGATAGCGGTACAGATCTTGTCGTTTTAAGCTGTAACACTCACTTTTTAGCTGTACAGCAAAACTCGTAATACTGGCGCTATGGGAATCCCATGAAAAAACATAATTTTTACGTGTGCGGGACTGACGTTGCGTTACAGGCTAAAAAGTGTGCGGTACAGCTATACCGACAAGACTTGTAATAGCTGCGGTGCTGTTTTAATGCTGAAAATGTCATATTTTCAGCGTTACAAGCTGCAATGCAAAATTTGTAATCTAGGTGAAAGTGAAGTTCCAGGAAACATAATATGAAGGTCTAGACTATTTTTTATTTATTTATTTTATTGTTGTTATTATTGTTACTACACTAAAGAGTCTGTAGAAGCTGAGAGTGTTTGATACCACATATATGCTGGTCATTGGAAACACATTAAAGATATAGTCTAGTCAAAATTAAACTTCCATGATTCAGATAGAGCATGCAATTTTAAGCAACTTTCTAATTTACTCGTACTATCATTTTTTCTTTGTTCTCTTGCTGTCTTTATTTGAAATGCAAGAATGTAAGTTTAGGAGCAAACCCATTTTTGGTTCAGAACCTGGGTTACGCTTGCTTATTGGTGGCTAAATGTAGGGTGCTGAACCTGAAATGGTCCAGCTTATAAGCTTTACATTCCTGCTTTTTAATTAAAGATAAATATAGTGCAGAATTATATAACAGTATCTTAGTGCAAACTTTATACAACAAAATATTGCAGCCATATTTTATGATAAAGTCTAGTTTTTCAGACCACCGCTCCTTGCTCTGCTGAATGAGTCTGTTTTTTCTTAAGCGCATCTGGGCAGCTGTCTACTCACAGCTGGCTCGATCGCACCTTTAAACTTAATGTAGCTCGCTCCTGCTACCAGACCAGAGTGGGAGCGAGCTACATTGAGTAAAATATGGCTGCAATACTTTAAAGGGACAGTATACACTCATTTTCATATAACTGCATGTAATATAAGATACTCCCCCTTCTTTTGCATATGAAAAGACCCTTTACACAAACAGGAGCAAGCTTGAGAAGGTAGCTGATGGTATTCAAATAAAACTTTGGGGCTTGGTTAGGAGTCTGAAAATCAGAGCAATGTTATTCAAAAATAAGCAAAATTATAATTTTTTTTAAAAAACAAACTTTATGGGCTTTATAAATAGATCATCTACAAAACATTTATGCAAAAAAATGAGTGTATAATGGCCCTTTAATGTATAATGTTTGCGCAAATATAATGTTATATAATTCTGAACTATGTACAGAATTATATAACATTATTTTTTAGGTTTACTGCCCCTTTAATTAATAAAGTTTTAGAATTACATTTCTTAACCCTTTGAGTGCTAATGACGGCTCTGAGCCATCACAGAGTTTCCCACTCTGGTGCTAATGACGGCTCAGAGCCGTCACTAGCACTCTCCCACCTTGAGGGAGATCTGGGGGGTGCCAACCAGTCCTACCCCGGCGATTGGGCCTGTAGAGTGACAGGCATCGCCAGGGCATCACGTTTTGCATGGTGACGTCACGTGCAATGACGTGATGATGTCACCGCTCAACGTTATTAACAATTTGTCAATACAAAGTATAGGGCAAGGGGGCATGCTGCTTAGAAACCTGTATCTCAGGCATCTAAGCAGCTACAGACCCCCAAAACATTAAAAAAAAGTTAAAACTTTTTTTCACAAAATAAAAAAATAAATTAAATCAGCTTAGCACCCAGGTGGGTTAAAATTGTTTCATGATGTAGTTCATCTTGCAAGATTTGTCAACCTTTAAGGAAAAAATGTTATTTCCTTCGCTTTTAGATTCCTAAACATTCCACTTTTGAAGAGTCATTTATGTGAAAATATGTTACCCAGTGCTGCCAACTCATTTTCTTTGTGTCATTGTGACTTGATCATCATGTCCAAGGAAATCTACAAGCTTCTCAAAGAAAATATCAATTTCATTAACTCCTTGTATGCTGAATGAGGAGGCTATGATGATGCATTGAGCAGCTATGTGGTGCAGCCCTCCATTTTAGCTAAAAAAAAATATTACACACTGCAAGTATCTTTTCTCCAAAAGCAATGAACCAATCTGTACTTTTGCACTTTGAATTAGACAGTAATAAATATTTGCAGAATCAGCATGCTCATTGCTCTAGAAGCATTGTTGAGCTGGGAAGCTCAGATTTTTTTCTACAGCCTAGCCCTGATAAATAATTTCAGCATAATGGGCCTGTGTTTTCCTGTACACAGTTTTTTGTTCTGTATTTCTATGATCATACAGCACCCTCTGCTGGAAATAATTATATTTAAAAATGTTATAGTACAGGTACTTGGCGCTGCTAATACAGTACTGTTTTATTTGTAGCATTTCACCTTCTATTAGCCAGAGCTATTTAGAATTTTTCAATATGCTTTCTATGAATTACTTATGTTAAAAGGAAAGACTAGAAGTAGTATAAATGATGTACATTTAAAGGTTATCAGTCATGTGTTTAAGATTTGTTTTGCATAGGCCATAGAGAATTATTATTATTATTATTATTATCAATTATTTGTAGAGCGCCAACAGATTCCACAGCGCTAATGTACTATACCAGTCCCATAACCTCTGTGCTTATCCTTTTTCTGTGCCAAAAGCTCAGTAATGACTAGATATGTGCACACAGGACCGGTGCTACACTCAAGGCAGACTAGGTGACCGTCTAAAAGGGCTCCTGCAGGGTGGAGGGGAGCAAATTTGGTGCATAACTTGGGCTTCATAATAAGGGCCATGTGTGGTGGCATAATGGTTAGAATGGGAAGGGACACCACTACAAGATAGCTAGGCAGGGAGTGCAGGTCAGCCAGAACAGCTGGAAGCATCTGTCTGAAGTTTCTCACTGCACAGGCTCTGTGCTCTTTAACAGCCTTCATAATACAGGTATACCTCACTTTACAGCACCTCACTTTACAGCGCTTCACTAATACAGCGTTTGTGGAGCTGAAGTTCAACCTCCAAGAATTTTGAAACAGTGCTTTAATCATCGTGAGATTGAGAGAAAAGTGACTGGCACCATTTTGTTATGCGCAGTTCTCTCTGTTTACAGCATTACAGTGCAATCTGTGTCTCAGTGTTATAGTCTGGCAACTTGTACTACAGTAATTGTCACTATTTTACAGGTACAGTATTTATTGAATACTAATTGAATACTGTGCTGTGCTACTGTTAAACTAAACATAGCACTATTGCACCCCTAATATATGTTAGTTCAAACATGTTTTCAAGTTTTTAAACACACTGGCAAATGAAAAAAAAACTAAAACCGCCTTGTTTCCCTTTAAGGCGGTTTTCACTTTACAGCGGGGCTCCGGTCCCTAATCCGCTGTATGAACAGGGAATACCTGTAGTTGGTGGAGCCAGTAATAGCAGTGGGAATAATTTACACCACTTATGGGTACTACTGGGGCTGATGGGCACTTGTAGGAGCCCTAACAATCCTCTAAATGTTGATATACTACAATATATCAGTGCACTATCTTCTCCTGCACATTGTCTGGTGTATATATATATATTCATAGACATATATATTTACAGTTAAAACCCAGTCCCCATAGATCGCACTGTAAAGGCACTTTTCAGTGCCGTTTTTTTTCTAACACACCACATCACCTCACTTTAACCCCTTATAACTGCTTTGTGCAGTTTTTATTTCAAAAGAAATCAAGATGCTAATATGTTTTATTTAAAGAAAGAAACTGTTCACTTTATTTGGGGGACAATTGAAGCACATTTTTTTAATTAACCAGAGGTCTGATCTCTGGTTAAGTGCACTAAGCGCAAACTGCTCCTGCGAGCTTGTGGAAGCATTAACCGGCCACTTGTAATGGCTGGTGATTTAACATCTGACCACAAATTTGTCTCTTTACGGGGGCATGTTAAAATAGCGCTCCACTTGTAATCTAGCCCTTAATTTTAAGAAAGCATAATTTAATTATTAAAGGAAATCATGAAATATCATAAATTGGGACACATTAGTCTAAAAAAAAAAAAGGGATAAATGGATAACATTTAAAACATTGTTAAATAAATATACACATCAACATAAAAGTAAAATAAATAAATCCAAGCCAATGTGGCTAAATACAAATGTGTTAAGAGAAATTAGGAAAGAAACGTAGGGCATTTAAATTGTTCATAGAGAATAACACAGACTCAACATTCCAAAGATATAAGGAATGTTACAAAGCATTCAAAAGAGTGTTCAGATTAGCAAAATTAAAAATGTAAGTTATAGCAAAGAATTCTGAGGGCTCCATGTATGAAGCAGTGAGAGCTGCTGCAGAGCTCTTGCAGGGCAGGTTCGCATATCCCCTTAACGACCAACGACGTATGGGGTACGTCCTGCAAAAAAATGCAGTTAATGACCAAGGACGTACCCCGTACGTCGTTGGTCTTTGAAAGCAGTGGAAGCGATCCTGATCACTTCCAACTGCTTTCATGTTATAGCAGTGATGCCTCGCTATTGAGGCATCCTGCTATAACATTTTTTAGCCGTCCGATGCAGAGAGAGCCACCCTGTGGCCCTCTCTGCATCGGCCATTAATGGCCATGTTCGTTGGTGGGTGGGAGCTGATCCAGGGAGGCGGGTGGGCGGCCATCGGTGGGAATCGTCACGTGCGCATGAGCATGTGTGCGCGCGTGTGCACGGGAGCGGGTGCGCGCGCGGGGGGGTGGGAAACCTACACTATGGAACAACTGTGGTACTTGGTGGGAGAGAGGGTGGGAACATTAAACATTTTAACGATCTGGGAGGGTGGGAGGTTGGGGGTTGAGGGGGAGGCAGCTACACTACAGAAAATAGCATTTTTAAAATAATAAAATAGATAAATTGATAAAAAACATATTTGATTTCAAACTGGGTACTGGCAGACAGCTGCCAGTACCCAATATGGCGCATAATAAGGCAGAGAGGGGGGTTAGAGAGCTGTTTGGGGGGGATCAGGGAGGTTGGGGGCTAAGGGGGGGATCCTACAGAGCAAATTATTATTGTTGTTTTTTTTTAAATTCCCAAAAAACTCTTATTTTAGTACTGGCAGACTTACTGCCAGTACTTAAGATGGCGGGGACAATTGTGGGGTGGGGGAGGGAAGAGAGCTGTTTGGGAGGGATCAGGGGGTGTGATGTGTCATGTGGGAGGTTGATACCTACACTAAAGCTAAAATTAACCCTACAAGCTCCCTACAAGCTCCCTAATTAACCCCTTCAATGCTGGGCATTATACACGTGTGGTACGCAACAGCATTTAGCTGCCTTCTAATTACCAAAAAGCAAAGCCAAAGCCATATATGTCTGCTATTTCTGAACAAAGGGGATCCCAGAGAATCTTTTACAACAATTTATGCCATAATTGCACAAGCTGTTTGTAAATAATTTCAGTGAGAAACCTAAAATTGTGAAAAATTTAATGCTTTTTTTTTATTTGTTCGCATTTGGCGGTGAAATGGTGGCATGAAATATACCAAAATGGACCTAGATCAATACTTTGGGTTGTCTACTACATTATACTAAAGCTAAAATTAACCCTTCAAGCTCCCTACAAGCTCCCTAATTAACCCCTTCAATGCTGGGCATAATACACGTGTGGTGCGCAGTGGCATTTAGCGGCCTTCTAAATACCAAAAAGCAATGCCAAAGCCATATATGTCTGCTATTTCTGAACAAAGGGGATCCCAGAGAAGCATTTATAACCATTTATGCCATAATTGCACAAGTTGTTTGTAAATAATTTCAGTGAGAAACCTAAAGTTTGTGAAACAATTTGTGAAAAAAGTGAACAATTTTTTTTATTTGATCGCATTTGGTAGTGAAATGGTTGCATGAAATATACTAAAATGGGCCTAGATCAATACTTTGGGATGTCTTCTAAAAAAAAATATATACATGTCAAGGGATATTCAGGTATTCCTGAAAGATATCAGTGTCCCAATGTAACTAGCGCTAATTTTGAAAAAAAGTGGTTTGGAAATAGCAAAGTGCTACTTGTATTTATTTCCCTATAACTTGCAAAAAAAAGCAAAGAACATGTAAACATTGGGTATTTCTAGACTCAGGACAAAATTTAGAAACTATTTAGCATGGGTGTTTTTTGGTGGTTGTAGATGTGTAACAGATTTTGGGGTTCAAAGTTAGAAAAAGTGTGTTTTTTTCCATTTTTTCCTCATATTTTATATTTTCTTTTATAGTAAATTATAAGATATGATGAAAATAATGGTATCTTTAGAAAGTCCATTTAATGGCGAGAAAAACGGTATATAATATGTGTGGGTACAGTAAATGAGTAAGAGGAAAATTACAGCTAAACACAAACACTGCAGAAATGTAAAAATAGCCTTGGTCCCAAATGGACAGAAAATGGAAAAGTGCTGTGGTCCTTAAGGGGATATGCGAGCTTGCTTCCCGCAATGTAAGAAGCAGAGGTGATTAGACCACTGCTTCTTACACTCTCCATCCACCTTTTAATGCATGGGGTCCTAAGACAAACCCGAAAAGGTTTTTTAAGTATATAGGGCCAGATTACAAGTAGCATGTAAGAAATTAGCGCACAAGCTAACGTCAGATGCGTGTTAGTTTAAGGACTTCTGATACCGCAACTTCGCTTCTCCCGACTTCTATGGGACACTCTTTTAAAAAAATGAACGTTATTGCTTGCGTACTAACCCAAAGCTGCATTAGACTAACAGCACTAAACCCAAAGTGAATTACAAATACTTTATATTCCAATGTTCTTCACATAAAAGAAAATTTTATTTTTATTTTAAAATATATATTTCTATATGTGTATGTTTATTCTTTTTTAAAATATATATCCAGCATCTATACCTATATATCAATATGAATATTTACATATATATATGTACATATATATAAATGGAAAAAATATTTATGCAATATTCATATTTAATAAAGGTTTTAACTATGTATTTACTCTAAGTATTTCACATTCCAATGTTCTGCACATAGCAGAATATGTTCTATGTATTTATAAATAGATATTCCTATAAATATCTGTATATATCGATACTTATATATAATCATGTGTGAATATATATATATATATATATATATATATATTTATATAAATCCCACTATAAGATGCACTCTCACCAACTATAGACAGCTACCAGGATGCTGTAGCAAATATCATACATTCAAAACAATAAGCACTCACTGGACTTTAGTCATCAATAATTCAAACAGTGTGGTTTATTTGTGACGTTTTGGGACAGCACTGTGTCCCTTCCTCAGACTACAAACAATAGTGAATATACCCCTGGAAACCCAACCTCTTTTTGCAACAATCTTAGGCCTAGATTTGGAGTTCGGCGGTAGCCGTCAAAACCAGCGTTAGAGGCTCCTAACGCTGGTTTTGGCCGCCCGCTGGTATTTGGAGTCAGTGATTAAAGGGTCTAACGCTCACTTTACAGCCGCGACTTTTCCATACCGCAGATCCCCCTACGCCATTTGCGTAGCCTATCTTTTCAATGGGATCTTTCTAACGCTGGTATTTAGAGTCGTTTCTGCAGTGAGCGTTAGAGCTCTAACGACAAGATTCCAGCCGCCTGAAAATAGCAGGAGTTAAGAGCTTTCTGGCTAACGCCGGTTTATAAAGCTCTTAACTTCTGTACCCTAAAGTACACTAACACCCATAAACTACCTATGTACCCCTAAACCGAGCTCCCCCCCACATCGCCGCCACTCGATTAAAAATTTTAACCCCTAATCTTCCGACCGCCACCTACGTTATACTTATGTACCCCTAATCTGCTGCCCCTAACCCCGCCGACCCCTATATTACATTTATTAACCCCTAATCTGCCCCCCACAACATCGCCGCCAGCTACTTAAAATAATTAACCCCTAATCTTCCGACCGCAAAGCGCCGCCACCTACGTTATCCTTATGTACCCCTAATCTGCTGCCCCTAACACCGCCGACCCCTATATTATATTTATTAACCCCTAATCTGCCCCCCACAACGTCGCCGACACCTGCCTACACTTATTAACCCCTAATCTGCCGAGCGGACCGCACCGCTACTATAATAAAGTTATTAACCCCTAACCCGCCTCACTAACCCTATCATAAATAGTATTAACCCCTAATCTGCCCTCCCTAACATCGCCGACACCTAACTTCAATTATTAACCCCTAATCTTCCGATCGGAGCTCACCGCTATTCTAATAAATGTATTAACCCCTAAAGCTAAGTCTAACCCTAACACTAACACCCCCCTAACTTAAATATAATTTACATCTAACGAAATAAATTAACTCTTATTAAATAAATTAATCCTATTTAAAGCTAAATACTTACCTGTAAAATAAATCCTAATATAGCTACAATATAAATTATAATTACATTGTAGCTATTTTAGGATTAATATTTATTTTACAGGCAACTTGGTATTTATTTTAACTAGGTACAATAGCTATTAAATAGTTAAGAACTATTTAATAGTTACCTAGTTAAAATAATAACAAATTTACCTGTAAAATAAATCCTAACCTAAGATATAATTAAACCTAACACTATACTATCAATAAAATAATTAAATAAACTACCTACAATTACCTACAATTAACCTAACACTACACTATCAATAAATTAAATAAACACAATTGCTACAAATAAATACAATTAAATAAACTAGCTAAAGTACAAAAAATAAAAAAGAACTAAGTTACAGAAAATAAAAAAATATTTACAAACATAAGAAAAAATATTACAACAATTTTAAACTAATTACACCTACTCTAAGCCCCCTAATAAAATAACAAAGCCCCCCAAAATAAAAAATTCCCTACCCTATTCTAAATTAAAAAAGTTACAAGCTCTTTTACCTTACCAGCCCTGAACAGGGCCCTTTGCGGGGCATCCCAAATGGACAGAAAATGGAAAAGTGCTGTGGTCCTTAAGGGGATATGCGAGCTTGCTTCCCGCAATGTAAGAAGCAGAGGTGATTAGACCACTGCTTCTTACACTCTCCATCCACCTTTTAATGCATGGGGTCCTAAGACAAACCCGAAAAGGTTTTTTAAGTATATAGGGCCAGATTACAAGTAGCATGTAAGAAATTAGCGCACAAGCTAACGTCAGATGCGTGTTAGTTTAAGGACTTCTGATACCGCAACTTCGCTTCTCCCGACTTCTATGGGACACTCTTTTAAAAAAATGAACGTTATTGCTTGCGTACTAACCCAAAGCTGCATTAGACTAACAGCACTAAACCCAAAGTGAATTACAAATACTTTATATTCCAATGTTCTTCACATAAAAGAAAATTTTATTTTTATTTTAAAATATATATTTCTATATGTGTATGTTTATTCTTTTTTAAAATATATATCCAGCATCTATACCTATATATCAATATGAATATTTACATATATATATGTACATATATATAAATGGAAAAAATATTTATGCAATATTCATATTTAATAAAGGTTTTAACTATGTATTTACTCTAAGTATTTCACATTCCAATGTTCTGCACATAGCAGAATATGTTCTATGTATTTATAAATAGATATTCCTATAAATATCTGTATATATCGATACTTATATATAATCATGTGTGAATATATATATATATATATATATATATATATATATATATATATATTTATATAAATCCCACTATAAGATGCACTCTCACCAACTATAGACAGCTACCAGGATGCTGTAGCAAATATCATACATTCAAAACAATAAGCACTCACTGGACTTTAGTCATCAATAATTCAAACAGTGTGGTTTATTTGTGACGTTTTGGGACAGCACTGTGTCCCTTCCTCAGACTACAAACAATAGTGAATATACCCCTGGAAACCCAACCTCTTTTTGCAACAATCTTAGGCCTAGATTTGGAGTTCGGCGGTAGCCGTCAAAACCAGCGTTAGAGGCTCCTAACGCTGGTTTTGGCCGCCCGCTGGTATTTGGAGTCAGTGATTAAAGGGTCTAACGCTCACTTTACAGCCGCGACTTTTCCATACCGCAGATCCCCCTACGCCATTTGCGTAGCCTATCTTTTCAATGGGATCTTTCTAACGCTGGTATTTAGAGTCGTTTCTGCAGTGAGCGTTAGAGCTCTAACGACAAGATTCCAGCCGCCTGAAAATAGCAGGAGTTAAGAGCTTTCTGGCTAACGCCGGTTTATAAAGCTCTTAACTTCTGTACCCTAAAGTACACTAACACCCATAAACTACCTATGTACCCCTAAACCGAGCTCCCCCCACATCGCCGCCACTCGATTAAAAATTTTAACCCCTAATCTTCCGACCGCCACCTACGTTATACTTATGTACCCCTAATCTGCTGCCCCTAACCCCGCCGACCCCTATATTACATTTATTAACCCCTAATCTGCCCCCCACAACATCGCCGCCAGCTACTTAAAATAATTAACCCCTAATCTTCCGACCGCAAAGCGCCGCCACCTACGTTATCCTTATGTACCCCTAATCTGCTGCCCCTAACACCGCCGACCCCTATATTATATTTATTAACCCCTAATCTGCCCCCCACAACGTCGCCGACACCTGCCTACACTTATTAACCCCTAATCTGCCGAGCGGACCGCACCGCTACTATAATAAAGTTATTAACCCCTAACCCGCCTCACTAACCCTATCATAAATAGTATTAACCCCTAATCTGCCCTCCCTAACATCGCCAACACCTAACTTCAATTATTAACCCCTAATCTTCCGATCGGAGCTCACCGCTATTCTAATAAATGTATTAACCCCTAAAGCTAAGTCTAACCCTAACACTAACACCCCCCTAACTTAAATATAATTTACATCTAACGAAATAAATTAACTCTTATTAAATAAATTAATCCTATTTAAAGCTAAATACTTACCTGTAAAATAAATCCTAATATAGCTACAATATAAATTATAATTACATTGTAGCTATTTTAGGATTAATATTTATTTTACAGGCAACTTGGTATTTATTTTAACTAGGTACAATAGCTATTAAATAGTTAAGAACTATTTAATAGTTACCTAGTTAAAATAATAACAAATTTACCTGTAAAATAAATCCTAACCTAAGATATAATTAAACCTAACACTATACTATCAATAAAATAATTAAATAAACTACCTACAATTACCTACAATTAACCTAACACTACACTATCAATAAATTAAATAAACACAATTGCTACAAATAAATACAATTAAATAAACTAGCTAAAGTACAAAAAATAAAAAAGAACTAAGTTACAGAAAATAAAAAAATATTTACAAACATAAGAAAAATATTACAACAATTTTAAACTAATTACACCTACTCTAAGCCCCCTAATAAAATAACAAAGCCCCCCAAAATAAAAAATTCCCTACCCTATTCTAAATTAAAAAAGTTACAAGCTCTTTTACCTTACCAGCCCTGAACAGGGCCCTTTGCGGGGCATGCCCCAAGAAGTTCAGCTCTTTTGCCTGTAAAAGAAAACATACAATACCCCCTCCCCAACATTACAACCCACCACCCACATACCCCTAATCTAACCCAAACCCCCCTTAAATAAACCTAACACTAAGCCCCTGAAGATCTTCCTACCTTGTCTTCACCATACCAGGTTCACCGATCCGTCCTGGCTCCAAGATCTTCATCCAACCCAAGCGGGGGTTGGCGATCCATAATCCGGTGCTGAAGAGGTCCAGAAGAGGCTCCAAAGTCTTCATCCTATCCGGCAAGAAGAGGACATCCGGACCGGCAAACATCTTCTCCAAGCCGCATCTTCTATCTTCTTCCATCCGGTGCGGAGCGGGTCCATCTTGAAGCAGGCGACGCGGATCCATCCTCTTCTTCCGATGTCTCCCGACGAATGACGGTTCCTTTAAGGGACGTCATCCAAGATGGCGTCCCTCGAATTCCGATTGGCTGATAGGATTCTATCAGCCAATCGGAATTAAGGTAGGAATTTTCTGATTGGCTGATGGAATCAGCCAATCAGAATCTAGTTCAATCCGATTGGCCGATCCAATCAGCCAATCAGATTGAGCTCGCATTCTATTGGCTGATCGGAACAGCCAATAGAATGCGAGCTCAATCTGATTGGCTGATTGGATCAGCCAATCGGATTGAACTTGATTCTGATTGGCTGATTCCATCAGCCAATCAGAAAATTCCTACCTTAATTCCGATTGGCTGATAGAATCCTATCAGCCAATCGGAATTCGAGGGACGCCATCTTGGATGACGTCCCTTAAAGGAACCGTCATTCGTCGGGAGACATCGGAAGAAGAGGATGGATCCGCGTCGCCTGCTTCAAGATGGACCCGCTCCGCACCGGATGGAAGAAGATAGAAGATGCGGCTTGGAGAAGATGTTTGCCGGTCCGGATGTCCTCTTCTTGCCGGATAGGATGAAGACTTTGGAGCCTCTTCTGGACCTCTTCAGCACCGGATTATGGATCGCCAACCCCCGCTTGGGTTGGATGAAGATCTTGGAGCCAGGACGGATCGGTGAACCTGGTATGGTGAAGACAAGGTAGGAAGATCTTCAGGGGCTTAGTGTTAGGTTTATTTAAGGGGGGTTTGGGTTAGATTAGGGGTATGTGGGTGGTGGGTTGTAATGTTGGGGGGGGGGGGGGTATTGTATGTTTTCTTTTACAGGCAAAAGAGCTGAACTTCTTGGGGCATGCCCCGCAAAGGGCCCTGTTCAGGGCTGGTAAGGTAAAAGAGCTTGTAACTTTTTAATTTAGAATAGGGTAGGGAATTTTTTATTTTGGGGGGCTTTGTTATTTTATTAGGGGGCTTAGAGTAGGTGTAATTAGTTTAAAATTGTTGTAATATTTTTCTTATGTTTGTAAATATTTTTTTATTTTCTGTAACTTAGTTCTTTTTTATTTTTTGTACTTTAGCTAGTTTATTTAATTGTATTTATTTGTAGCAATTGTGTTTATTTAATTTATTGATAGTGTAGTGTTAGGTTAATTGTAGGTAATTGTAGGTAGTTTATTTAATTATTTTATTGATAGGGTAGTGTTAGGTTTAATTATATCTTAGGTTAGGATTTATTTTACAGGTAATTTTGTAATTATTTTAACTAGGTAACTATTAAATAGTTCTTAACTATTTAATAGCTATTGTACCTAGTTAAAATAAATACCAAGTTGCCTGTAAAATAAATATTAATCCTAAAATAGCTAAAATATAATTATAATTTATATTGTAGCTATATTAGGGTTTATTTTACAGGTAAGTATTTAGCTTTAAATAGGAATCATTTATTTAATAAGAGTTAATTTATTTCGTTATATGTAAATTATATTTAAGTTAGGGGGGTGTTAGTGTTAGGGTTAGACTTAGCTTTAGGGGTTAATACATTTATTAGAATAGCGGTGAGCTCCGATCGGAAGATTAGGGTTAATAATTGAAGGTAGGTGTCGGCGATGTTAGGGAGGGCAGATTAGGGGTTAATACTATTTATGATAGGGTTAGTGAGACGGATTAGGGGTTAATAACTTTATTATAGTAGCGCTCAGGTCCGCTCGGCAGATTAGGGGTTAATAAGTGTAGGTAGGTGTCGGCGACGTTGTGGGGGGCAGATTAGGGGTTAATAAATATAACATAGGGGTCAGCGATGTTAGGGCAGCAGATTAGGGGTACATAGGGATAACGTAGGTTGCGGCGGTTTACGGAGCGGAAGATTAGGGGTTAAAACTGTAATGCAGGGGTCAGCGATAGCGGGGGCGGCAGATTAGGGGTTAATAAGTGTAAGGTTAGGGGTGTTTAGACTCGGGGTACATGTTAGAGTGTTAGGTGCAGACGTAGGAAGTGTTTCCCCATAGGAAACAATGGGGCTGCGTTAGGAGCTGAACGCTGCTTTTTTGCAGGTGTTAGGTTTTTTTTCAGCTCAAACAGCCCCATTGTTTCCTATGGGAGAATCGTGCACGAGCATGTTTTTGATGCCGGCCGCGTCCGTAAGCAACTCTGGTATCGAGAGTTGCATTTGCGGTAAAAATGCTCTACGCTCCTTTTTTGGAGCCTAACGCAGCATTTGTTTTAACTCTCGATACCAGAGTTAAATTTATGGTGCGGCCAGACAAAAGCCCGCGGAGCGTTAACAGCCCTTTTACCGCCGAACTCCAAATCTAGGCCTTAGTGATTCAGACAGTGATTAGCAGATAGAGAACTGCTGAGTGCTGTTCAGGATACGTGACTATTACGTGAAAATGTATATCTCAGCATAGAAACAAAATTATATAGTGTATTAATGAGGAAAATAAGATAAAAGAATAAAAAGTTGGTCTTGATCCTAGGTCGTCATACCTGAAAACCCACTGAGAGGCAATGAAACATAATAATTCATAATAGATTTCTCACATTCTAAATAAATCGGATCTAGTCCACACATAATCAATGCTCTGACACTCCCACCAAATCCAAACTCTAACATTGGCTGATGAACCACCGGGGTTAGCTAATTCCTAAACAAAAACACACCTATATAAAAAACAAAAATTAAAGTGAGAGCCTTTAGCTGATCAAACACGGCGATCGATTATAGCAGCCCCTCTACCTGTTCAATTACCCTGCAGTCATTACGTACCCTGTCTTGCTATATCCGCTTACTCCGCATCCAATCACGTGCCACCATAGTACACACCCACCGCAGTCTGATACTCAATTGGATGTATGTGCTTTTAAGACATATCACAGCCGTCCACAATGTGAGTCAAGATGGCTCTCTAATCTAAGTACATGTATGTCACGGATCCGCCATGTACCCAAATCTATTTCTAATTACTATCACCAACAGGGTCGGCTCCAGAACGAATGAAATGGGGGGGCATTTTTTTTTCATGAGGGGGTACGCATTTAAAAAGCATGTATAAGAGTCAAAATAAGAGCAGACCTACTGTGGCAGTCCAGGGGTTACATTTATCAGATCTCTGGCTGTGCAGGAGTTAGATTTGTTTATATTTCTGGAAGTGCAGCGGTTACATGTGTCATATCTCAAGGAGTATAGGGGTTACATTTAAAAGATGTCTGGCATTGCCGCAGCAGTTACATTTACCAGATTTATGGCAGTGCAGGGGTTACATTTGTCATATCTCAGGAATGTCTCCCACATATGATACAGCCAGTGGACACTGTTTGCATGTGTAGCTCTACCAATGACCCTACTAATGATCAAATAAGCTTTTACGTGACAATAAGTTTGAGTGCCAAGCAGTACATTACTTGTACAGATATTATTAATGATATTTACCAGCACACACACAGTATATACAGTATGTATATACACACAAATTATATATATATATATATATATATATATATATATATATATATATATATATATATATATATATATATATATATATATATACATACATATACACACACACATACACACACACACACTGTGTATATAAAAAGGGCACTCTCAGGGTTTATTTAGAAGATGAATAGTTTCTTTATTCAGTAGAATCACTAATACATGGTCGATGTTTCGGCATTCAGTTGGGCCTTCATCAGGACAATTATAATCTCCCTGCTCAGCGTGGTTCCCCGATCCGATGCCCCGAGCCCGGTGTCAGATCGGGGAACCACCCTGAGCAGGGAGATTATAAATGTCCTGATGAAGGCCCAACTGAGGGCCGAAACGTCGACCATGTATTAGTGATTCTACTGAATAAAGAAACTATTCATCTTCTAAATAAACCCTGAGAGTGCCCTTTTTATATGGATATTCGTATTTTTATACATATATATATATATATGTGTGTTTGTATATACATATATACCGTGTGTGTGTGTGCATATATATATATATATATATATATATATATATAAACGTCGCCCATGGATTAGTGATTCTACTGAATAAAGAAACTATTCATCTTCTAAATAAACCCTGAGAGTGCCCTTTTTATATGGATATTCGTATTTACTGTTTCTGAGGATTGCACCCAGGTCGTGACTACCCCACCTGGTTGAAGTGCTGGGCTACAGGCTAAATTGACTTTATATATATATATATATATATATATATATATATATATATATATATATATATATATATATATATATATATATATACACACACACACAAACAATATATATACATATATATATATACACACACAGTGTGTGTATTGTGTGTATGTGTGTGTGTATATATATATGTATATATATATATATATATATATATATATATATATATATATATATATATATATATATATATAATAAAACAACCTTGGGGACAAATAGGAGATGTTTTGAAACATGTAAATAATAAACATAAGGCTATTTCACTCATTGTCCCACAGCTACATTTGAAGTTTGTGTATTTGAGCACCTATAATCTGACACACATTTTACACTGATCACTGCAGATAAAGCAGGCACAATGCACACTTGTTTTGTGTGACCTGCAGTGGGGAAACCAAGCAATTCCCAATTTGCCTCTTTTTCTGTGGCTGCCAGGATATAAAGCACAATAGGGAAGGGATACTACGCCCACACACACATTGATTATACGGCTGTGTTTTCACAAAATTACTTCTGCCTTCCCTCTAACTGACTGTTAGCTTCTCCCAGCACTTCCTGCAGAGGTCTGATGATGTCATCATCTCACTTCAGCTCTATAGTAAGTGGGCTAGCCGGAGGAGGGGCATTGCAAGCCCTAGGTTAACTGTGAGAGCACCAGCAGGGAAATGCAACTTTATTTGTTATCTGGTTGTAAATAGAGGAGAGTAAAGAGATTAGTTGGGCCCCCCAGTGGCGGATCTTCCGTCACTTTTAAAATGTAAAAAAAAAAAAAAAATCACTTCTTTTGCCCTGGGGGGCACAGCATTCCATTTGTGGGGGCATTGCCCCCCAATGCCCTCCCTTAGAGCCGACCCTGATCACCAATCTTCATGTTCCATAAAATATACTGTATATACAACAAGGCGGAATGAGTTACAGTCTAGGTAGAATGATTGCATAATACAAAGTACCAGCACAGTGAATAAGATACAATAATCACTGATTCTATGGGGCCGATTTATCAAAACGATTTATCAAAGCATCCGCCCGATTAAATCCTTAAAGGAAAACCATAAACATTATCAAATATCTGTAAACTTAAGTAAACTTTAATTATACAGATAAAACAATATGAAATTGTGCACCAAATATAAAGATAATATAAAGCTTCTTATAGTGAATATTAGTGAAAAAAATGCGATAAGCAACATACAAAATCAATTCTGAGATGTACGGTACTCTATTTGGCACTGCCGTGGGTCCCATTTAATTTGAATTTTGAATATATATATATATATATATATATATATATATATATATATAGTATATACTGTATATACAGTCTTGTCGGTATAGCTGTACCGCAAGCCTTTTAGCCTGTAACGCAACGTCAGTCCCGCACTCGTAAACATGACGTTTTTGCATGGGAATTTCATAACGCTGGTTTTTCTGGAAGGCTAAAAAGCTTGCGTTACACCCTATAATGACAAGATCCGTAGTTATGAGTTTTACGCAACAAAGCTATTACATAAAACTCAGAACTAAAGTGTTAAAAAGTACACTAACACTCATAAACTACCTATTAACCCCTAAACCGAGGCCCTCCCGCATCGCAAACACTATATTAAATTTATTTAACCCTAATCTGCCGCTCCCGACATCGCCGCCACTAATAAAATTTATTAACCCCTATTCCACCACTCCCCGACATCGTTGCCACTATAATAAACTTATTAACCCCTAAACCACCGCCCTCCGGCATCGCAAACACTATTTAAATATTATTAGCCCCTAATCTGCCGTCCGCCCACATCGCCCTCACTATACTAAAGTTATTAAGCCCTATACCACCGCCACTATAATAAACCTATTAACCCCTAAACCACAACCCCCCCCCACAACAAAATATACTAAATTAAACTATTAACCCCTAAACCGAAAGCTCCCACATCACAATAAACTAATTTAAACTAGTAACCCCTAAACCCAACGCCCCCTAACTTTATATTAAAATTACCATTTCCCTATCTTAAATTAAAATAAAACTCACCTGTCAAATTAAAAAAACTAAGTTTAAACTATTACACTAACTATTAAACTAAAAAAATCCTAACACGACTATAAAAATTGCAAACTATCTAATTACAAAAAATAAAAAATACTAGATTACAAAAAATAACAAACACTAAATTACGAAAAATAACAAATAAAATTAAAAAGAATTACACCTAATCTAATAGCCCTATCAAAATAAAAAAGCCCACCCAAAATAAAAAACCCTAGCCTACAATAAACTAACAATAGCCCTTAAAAGGGCCCTTTGTAGGACATTGTCCTAAGTTAAACAGCTCTTTTACCTGTAAAAAAAAATACAAAGACCCCCCACAGTAAAACCCACCACCCAAATGTTACGGTTACCCTTAGTCTCGCTGAGAGATGGACCGCTTAGTAGCCTGGATTCCTATTGCTGAAGAGGGGAGAAACTGCTTTCCATAGTATTCTATATGAGTCTCGCAAATGTAGAATAATCCCCCTTAGCTGTAGTACAGCTAGGATACCCTTCTGCCCAAAAAAACGAGTCAACGCTGCGATTGAGGGACAACCAAGAACTGAGGACTGGGATGCCCAGTCTGCTTTTTATTTAGGTTACATGCACACAGGGCACTCCCAGGGGGGGAAGCATAAAATCCCCCATCACACATTTAGACAAAGCCCTTGGACAGGCCACCGCAGATAACAAGTACACACAAGAAAACAATTGAGTCCTTCTTATCACCTAGCAGTGAATGCTTATCACAAACTTAATTACAGTACACAATATGCTAGGAAACCTGCCTCAGAAAATAGTTTTCTCAAAACTGAACAGAGTTAACCCTTTATGAAATAATACTTGTTACAGTTTTCTTGGAGCCCTTCTTAGGCGCTGGCTTGGCTGGTTCAGGCATTGCTGCTGGGAAATAAGTTTCTTCACAACAAAATAACTAATGCTTCTGTAACAGTGCTCCCTTTCTGTGGAACACTCTGGCAGACACGGTCTGACCCCTTTTCGGGGCAGACTAAGGCTGTCCAGACCGCTGGTTATGCGGGGCTGAGGTCGGTTTGTCTGGACAACCCGTCGGCGTTGCCATTCTGTTTCCCAGGTCTGTAAGTAATGGTGAAATTGAAGGGTTGCAACGATAAACTCCAACGTAATAGCCTGCCATTATCTCCAGAGACCCGGTTCAGCCACACCAACGGGTTATGGTCGGTGACCAGAGTGAACTCCTGCCCATATAAATAGGGAGTCAATTTCTTTAATGCCCACACCAAAGCCAAACACTCCTTTTCGACCGCTGCATAGCTGACTTCGCGGGGCAGGAGCTTCCGGCTGATGTAGGCAACTGGATGCTCCCCTCCATCTTCGCCTACTTGGCTGAGGACGGCTCCCAGCCCGAACATGGAAGCATCTGTGTGGACGATAAAACGTTTGTTAAGGGCTGGAGCCGCCAAGACAGGAGCGTTAATTAGAGCATTTTTGAGAGCCTGGAAAGCCGTTTCACAGTGGGGAGACCACAGGACCTGTCGAGGTAAGTTCTTCTTGGTCAAGTCAGTCAGGGGTTTGGCAAGTGTGCTGTAGTCTGGTACGAACCGTCTATAGTACCCTGCCGTGCCCAGGAAGGCTAGGACCTGAGTCTTAGTGATGGGGGTGGGCCAATTGGCGACAGCTTCTATCTTGGCCGGCTCTGGTCGCTGCTTTCCACACCCCACCCGGTGACCCAGGTACTGTACCTCGGCCATCCCAAAGTGGCATTTTTCTGGCTTCAGAGTCAGGCCAGCAGCCCGGATCTGATCCAGAACCATTCCTATGTGAGCTAAGTGGTCCTCCCATGACTCACTGTGGATCGCTATGTCGTCCAGGTAGGCGCAAGCAAAAACTCTGGAAGCCATCCAGGAGCCTATCCACCAAGCGCTGGAATGTAGCTGGGGCATTCTTCATCCCCAAACGGCATTACCCTAAACTGATATAAGCCGAATGGGGTGACGAATGCCGACTTGGGGATAGCCTCCGGGGCCAGGGGAATCTGCCAGTAACCTTTGCAGAGGTCAATAGTGGTCAGGTAATTTCCCCTGGCTATACGATCGAGTAGCTCGTCTACCCTGGGCATAGGGTAAGCGTCCGTCACGGTCTTTTCATTGAGCCTCCGATAGTCTACGCAGAACCGGGTGGTCCCATCTTTCTTGGGCACCAAGACAACTGGGGAGGCCCAGGGACTATCGGAGGGCTCAATTACCCTGAGTTGGAGCATCTCATCGATCTCCTTCTTCATTCCTATCCTAACTGCTTCGGGGATTCGGTACGGAGCCTGGCGCAAGGGAGCTTGTCCCGGAGTATCTACCTGGTGGGTGGTTAAAGTAGTGTACCCTGGCTTCGGGGAGAAGGTGAGGTGTTTGGACTGTAGGAGTTGGTTGAGCTGCTCCCTTTCAGTGGGGCTAAGTCGGTCTCCTATCTGAACCTGAGCCACTATACCTGTGGGGAGACTCTTTTCTAATAGGTCTGGAATGGGTAGACTGTCGGGGCCTTCCTGAGGGGAACAACATACGGCCCGTCACGTTCTCTGGTCGCTCAAAATATTCCTTGAGCATGTTTACATGGAATGTCTTTCTAAGATTGTTGTCGTGGCAGCTAGCTATCACATAAGTGGTGTCTCCCCTTTTCTCTACGATCTGGTAGGGGCCCTGCCAGGACGCCTGCAATTTGTCTGTCTTCACCGGCTTAAGTACTAACACCTTTTGTCCTATGGTAAAGATTCTCTTTCGGGCCCCCCGATCGTACCATACTTTCTGTCTTCTCTGGGCCGACTGGAGATTAGCCCGCACGGATTTGGCTAATTGCTCCATTCGGTCCCTGAGTTCCAGCACGTATGGCACAATGGGGACACCGTCAGTCTCCATCTCTCCCTCCCAGTGCTCCCGGATCAGGTTTAGGGGTCCCCGTACCTTTCTTCCGTAGAGCAACTCGAAGGGAGAGAACCCTGTCGTTTCCTGGGGCACCTCCCGATAAGCAAAAAGGAGGTGCGGCAGGAAGCGTTCCCAGTCTCGGTATTCCTGAGTGAACGTCTTGAGCATTTGCTTGAGGGTCCCATTGAACCTCTCACACAGCCCGTTCGTCTGGGGGTGGTATGGGGAGCTCAGGAGGGACTTAATTTTGCAAACCTGCCAGAGTTGTTGGGTCAATTCAGCCGTAAATTGGGTGCCTCGGTCGGATAGGATTTCTTTTGGAAATCCTACCCGGGAGAACACCTGTACTAGTGCATTCGCTACCGTATCCGCTTGTATGTTGGATAGGGCGACAGCCTCTGGGTACCTGGTAGCGTAGTCCACTACGGTAAGAATGTAGCGCTTACCGGAGGGACTAGGGGTAGCCAGTGGTCCCACTAGGTCAATAGCAACCCGGCTGAAGGGTTCCTCTACAATGGGCATATTTACTAGATGGGCTTTAGGGTGATCGCCTCGCCTTCCTACTCGTTGACACACATCGCAGGTGTTACAGTAAGTTCTAACGTCAGCGTGTACCCCTGGCCAAAAGAACGTGTGAGTAATGCGGTGTAGGGTACGGGTTACAGCTAGGTGGCCTGCTAAGGGGATGTCATGGCCTATCTTGAGGATTTCTTGACGGTATTTGTGGGGCACTACCAGCTGTCGCCTACGCTGTCCCCTTTTCTCTGTCCAGCGGTATAGTTTCCCTTTTTCCCATAAGAATGTTTCATTATCTGCCCCGCCCCCTCCGGTCTCTGCTCGTTCCCGGTACTTTGTAAGGTCGGGTCAGTCTTAGACTCTGTCTCGAAAGCATCTGGGGTGTCCCAGGGTATGGGGCCTAACATGTCAGGCAATGTCGGGGTAGGTCTTACCTGTGTCTCCCGCACTGGTGAGAGTTCTCGCTCCGTCCGGGCTTGGGCCCGTGTAGTCACTGGGTCTGCCTCGTTGTTGCATACTGGAGCATAGGCAGAAGTCATGGGGCCCAAATCATTGCCCAGTAGTACTTCGGCAGGTAAATTATCCATTATGCCCACGTTCACAGCCCCCTTTCCCGCTCCCCAATCAAGATGCACTTTAGCTGTTGGAATTTTGTACACATCCCCCCCCGCCACTCTAACGGCCACAGTCTGTCCAGATCGCTTGTGCTCCGGCACCAAATGACTCTGTACCAGCGTGATAGTAGCCCCTGTGTCTCTCAATCCCTCGGTAGATCGCCCCTCGAGCCATACCTTCTGCCGATGGTGCTGGCGGTTATCTGAGGCAGCATATACAGGGTCCGCCTCGTGAAGCGGCCCCAAATATTCCTCCATAGGGGCCTCTTGGTTAACACAGAGGGTCCGGGCTGGACGATATGCCCCAGAGGGGTAATTGTAATTCCTGGGTGTCTGGTGCGTATTAAGGGGGCAGCTAGCCATGAAATGCCCTGGTTGCTTGCATCGGTGGCAAGTCGGTCTGGGACGCTCAGAGCTGTTATTGGGTGGTCCTGAGTGTCGGGCGGGCCCTGCGGGCACCGGGGCTCGGAATTCAGCACGAGGGGGTGCACGGTAAACCTCTCTGGGTTCGTGAAGACGGGAGTCATAATGTTCATCGGCCAATTTGGCTGCTTCTTCTAAGGTAGAAGGACGCCTGTCTCGCAGCCATTCCTTCCCTTGCTGTTCCATGCCATTATAAAAATGTTCTAAGAGAAACAATTGTAAAATTTCCTCACCAGTCACCGCTTTACTTCCGCTCATCCAGTGATTTGCCGCTCTCCGCATTCGGTGCGCCCATTCCATATGGGTATCGTTAGGCTTCTTTTTCGTGCCCCGAAACTGTCGGCGATACGCGTCCGGAGTTACTGCGTACCGTCGCAACAGTGTCTCCTTAACTAGCTCATACTGTGTCACTTCCTCAGAACCCAGAGTACGAAAGGCTTCCAGGGCTCGCCCGGATAGTTTCCCAGACAATATCGTGGGCCACTCCCTGTTGGGAATCTGGTGCAGGGCACATTGCCTTTCGAAGTCCGCCAAATATTCATCAATCCCTGTCTCGCTCTCTAGGAAGGGTCGAAATGCCGCATAGGGTATCTTGGGCCTCCCAGCATTTTCGACAGGGATGATTACCTGCGGGGCTTCAGCATTGCGGTGTGCGTTCGCTAGGTTGAGTTCGTGGGCTCGAGTCTCTCGTATATCCTTGTCCGCTTCCGCCATCAACTGCTGTACCAATTCCATGGAGGGGTTCGGCCCGTACAGTGAGAGCCTCTCCCGAACAATCCTGGTTTTTTCGTCACTAATCGTGGTCGGTGTTTCCGCCATTGTGAAGCTCTGATCCAGTTCGGTCAATTCTGCGATCAGCTCTCTCCTCGGCCGGTTGCTGGCGTACCCCCCTCTGCTTTCAAGTAAATCCTTTAGGGTTGTACGCTTCAATTTTTTGTAAGCGCTCTCCATCCGTTCTGTACCTCTCCTAGGAAATCCAGGAAAAATCCCACCGCTGCCGCCAAATGTTACGGTTACCCTTAGTCTCGCTGAGAGATGGACCGCTTAGTAGCCTGGATTCCTATTGCTGAAGAGGGGAGAAACTGCTTTCCATAGTATTCTATATGAGTCTCGCAAATGTAGAATAATCCCCCTTAGCTGTAGTACAGCTAGGATACCCTTCTGCCCAAAAAAACGAGTCAACGCTGCGATTGAGGGACAACCAAGAACTGAGGACTGGGATGCCCAGTCTGCTTTTTATTTAGGTTACATGCACACAGGGCACTCCCAGGGGGGGAAGCATAAAATCCCCCATCACACATTTAGACAAAGCCCTTGGACAGGCCACCGCAGATAACAAGTACACACAAGAAAACAATTGAGTCCTTCTTATCACCTAGCAGTGAATGCTTATCACAAACTTAATTACAGTACACAATATGCTAGGAAACCTGCCTCAGAAAATAGTTTTCTCAAAACTGAACAGAGTTAACCCTTTATGAAATAATACTTGTTACAGTTTTCTTGGAGCCCTTCTTAGGCGCTGGCTTGGCTGGTTCAGGCATTGCTGCTGGGAAATAAGTTTCTTCACAACAAAATAACTAATGCTTCTGTAACACCAACCAACCCCCAAAACAAAAACCTAAGCTACCCATTGCCCTGAAAAGGGCATTTGTATTGGCATTGCCCTTAAAAGGGCATTTAGCTCTTTTGCTTTGCCCTGAAAAGGGCATTTAGCTCTTTTACGAAAGCCCAAACCTTAAACTAAAAAAAAAACCTACCCCAAAAAAAACTTAAAAAACCTAACACTAACCCCAGAAGATCCACTTACAGTTTTTGAAGTCCCGCTTGAACGATCTTCATCAAGCGGCGAAGTCCTCATCCAGGCGGCGAGAAGTCTCCATTCAGGCGGCCTCTTCTATCTTCATCCAGGCGGCATCTTCTATCTTCATCCCGGCGGCGTGGAGCGGGTCCATCCTGAAAACATCTGGCACGGAGCATCCTCTTCATACGGTCGCCGCTGTATACGGAATCTTCAATGCAAGGTACGTGATTCAAGATGGCGTCCCTTGCATTCCTAATAGCTGATTTGATTTTGGAAATTCAAATCAGCCAATAGGATGAGAGCTACTGAAATCCTATTGGCTGTTCAAATCAGCCAATAGGATGAGAGCTACTGAAATTCTATTGCTTGATTTGTTAAATGGGTTTCAGAATAGGAATAATTTTTATTATTTTTGATAATTTGTTATTTTGTGTAATGTATTTTTTCGTTTTGGGGTGGGTTTTTATTTTTAGATTAGGTCTTGGGCATTTCACAAAAGAGCTGAATGCCCTTTTAAGGGCAGGAAAAAGAGCTAAATGCCCTTTTAAGGGCAATGCCCATACAAATGCTCTTTTTAGGGCAATGGGTAGATTAGGTTTTATTTTATTGTTATTTTATGGGTTGGGGGGTGGGGGTTTGTATAATGTTAGGGGGTGTTTTTTTTGTTTTGTAGCAAAAGAGCTGTTAACTTTAGGGCAATGCCCTACAAAAGGGCCCTTGGTAGTTTATTCTAGATTATGTTTTTTTATTTTGTGGTGTTTTTTTTTTTTTTTTTAAAGGAATTAGAATAGGAATAATTTTTATTATTTTGTATAATTTTGTTTGTTAGTTTTTGTAATGGTAGTTTTTTTATTTTTTGTAATTTTAGTGTTTTTATTTTTTGTAATGTTAGGTTTTAGTGTAAGGCATCTTAGGTTTTATTTCACAGGTAAGTTTATATTTACTTTAACTAGGTAGTTAGTAAATAGTTAATAACTATTTACTAACTAGTCTACCTAGTTAAAATAAATACAAACTTACCTGTGAAATGAAAATAAAACCCAAGCTAGCTACAATATAACTATTAGTTATAATGTAGCTAGCTTAGATTTGTTTTATTTCACAGGTAAGTATTTAGTTTTAAATAGAATTATTTAGTTAATAATTGTAAATTTAATTTTAATTATGTTAAAGTTAGGGGGTGTTTTTTTAGGGTTACGTTAGGGTTAGGGTTAGGCTTAGGGTTACGTTAGGGTTAGGTTTAGGGGTTAATAGTTTAATTTAGGTTGTTGCAATGTGGGGGGCTGACGGTTTAGGGGTTGATAGGTTTATTTAGTGGTAGTGATGTGGGAGGCCAGAGGTTTAGGGGTTAATAACTTTATTTAGTGGCGGCGATGTCGGGGGAGCGGCATAATAGGGGTTAATAGATTTATTATAGTGTGGACGATTTTGGTCTGCAGGGGAATAGGGGTTATAAACTTTAGTATAGTGGTGGCGACATCGGGAGCTGCAGATTGGGGTTAATAGTTTTATTTTGATGGCGGCGATATCGGGAGCGCCAGATTAGGTCTTGGGCATTTCACAAAAGAGCTGCATGCCCTTTTAAGGGCAGGAAAAAGCGCTAAATTCCCTTTTAAGGGCAATGCCCATACAAATGCCCTTATTAGGGCAATGGGTAGATTAGGTTTTATTTAATTTTTATTTTGTGGGTTGGGGGTTTGTATATTGTTAGGGGGTGTTTGTTTTGTTTTGTAGCAAAAGAGCTGTTAACTTTAGGGCAATGCCCTACAAAAGGGTCCTTGGTAGTTTATTCTAGATTAGGCTTTTTTATTTTGGGGTGTTTTTTTTTTTAAAAGGTATTAGAATAGGAATCATTTTTATTATTTTGTATAATTTTGTTTGTTAGTTTTTGTAATGGTAGGTTTTTTTATTTTTTGTAATTTTAGTGTTTTTTATTTTTTGTAATGTTAGGTTTTAGTGTAAGGCAGCTTAGGTTTTATTTCACAGGTAAGTTTATATTTATTTCACAGGTAAGTTTATATTTATTTTAACTAGGTAGTTAGTAAATAGTTAATAACTATTTACTAACTAGTCTACCTAGCTAAAATTAATACAAACTTACCTGTAAAATAAAAATAAAACCTAAGCTAGCTACAATATAACTATTAGTTACATTGTAGCTAGCTTAGATTTGTTTTATTTCACAGGTAAGTATTTAGTTTTAAATAGGATTATTTAGTTAATAATTGTAAATTTAATTTTAATTATGTTAGGGGGTGTTTTGTTAGGGTTACGTTAGGGTTAGGCTTAGGGTTACGTTAGGGTTAGATTTAGGGGTTAATAGTTTAATTTAGGTTGTTGCAATGTGGGGGGCTGATGGTTTAGGGGTTAATAGGTTTATTTAGTGGTAGTGATGTGGGAGGCCAGAGGTTTAGGGGTTAATAACTTTATTTAGTGGCGGCGATGTCGGGGGAGCGGCAGAATAGGGGTTAATAGATTTATTATAGTGTGGGCAATTTTGGGGTGCAGGGGAATAGGGGTTATAAACTTTAGTATAGTGGTGGCGATATCTGGAGCGACAAATTGGGGTTAATAGTTTTATTTCGGTGGCGGCGATATCGGGAGCGGCATATTAGGGGTTAATAACATTATGTAGGTGTCTGCGATGTTTGAGACAACAGATTAGGGGTGTTTAGACATGGGGTTTATTTTAGGGTGTTAGGTTTAAACATAACTTCTTTTTTTCAATAGACATCAATGGGGCTGCGTTACAGAGCTTTTTATTCTGCGATCGCAGGTGTTAGGGTTTTTTTTTAGCCCGCTCTCCCCATTGATGTCAAACCAGCGCTTGTATTTTGTGTGGTATGGAGCTCAACGTAACCATATCACATGCACAAGGCGGCTTTTTCAAAACTTATAATGGCTGCGCTATAGAGGGTTAAATAATGCAACTTTGGTTGCGGTCGTTAAATTCCCTATAGCGCACTAGGTGTAAATGAGGTCTCATATATAATGCAAAGTCATGTTAAGCCTGATGTTACTATTATCAATGTTTCTAACTCTGTAGTTTATTGTAAATTTGTTATGCTCATATGTAATGTGCAATTCCTGAATGCAATTGTGATTTATGACCTCAATAAAAAAGAAAGGAAAGAAAAACATTTATTACTTATCTGTCTCTTGAGTTGGGTTGACACCTTGCTTCCTGCAGCTGCACTGCCTGTCAGCTGTGTACAGGGCAAAACCCAGTGCAGTGTGAGAGCACCACTGCTTGTTGACAGTTGGAGGATGCAGCTGTCAAACAGCACAGAACTGCAGTTAGAGGGAGTCTTGTCAGATTTATACTCAACAGACACTGGTCTATTCTGAAATCAGATCCCATATTGGAGCGTTATGCTGTAGACTAGGATGGCTATTGGCTAAGAGGTGGAAACATCACCTCATTGCAAAACTGAGCTGTGCCGTGGGTGGCCGGAGGCACTTAAGTAAGCGCTGAAGCCACCGCAAAATAAAGGTACCTATTCCTCATTTTTTTTTTAAACTGATAAAAGAAGGTCACATTTATTTTTAGTGATGGTAAATCCTAGTGTTTTAGAAACTCTAGAATTTACTATAACTTTAAGGACTCAGCGACAGAGTATCTGTACATTTCTACTATTTTTAATATGTATGACTAAATTGCTTAATTAAAAAATGTACTATGGTGGATGCTGCTTGGAGCATAATAAGGGTGGAGATTCCTTCAATTGCAATCACGGCAATGATGTATCTTTTTTGTTATGTAGTAATTTTGTCCATGTGACAGCTTTTGCAGAGAAAAATAAATAAAACAAAATGTTTTATTTTTTATTTTAATACAGTTAAGCAAAAGCTTGTACATTTCAAACTAGCTGGAAATGCATGTTTTTACACAACTATTATTGCTGCATTCTCTGTAACTGGCTGATATTGGCAATTCCCATCACATTATTGCTGAAGAGGGAAAAGCTTCCACAAGCCTGAAAAGTAAGCTCATTTAGCAGAGGAACATTTTCAAAAAAATTAAAACACCCTTATTCAGATAGAACAACAAAAAACATACACTGTCACTTGACACTTAGGGGTCGATTTATCAAGCTGCCAGAATTTTACATTGCACAAAAAAAACATTTTGAGTTTTTGTGCAATGCCGCCCCCTACCCGCGCACAGCCATTCACGTGCGGGCAGGAGCTGTCAACCCCCCCGGTCAGAAAAGACCTAAGAGGTGTCGAAAGTTTAGGGAAGCAGCGGTCTAATGACCGCTGCTTTTTAAATACGAACTGCAGGTTCTCTTGTGAGGACCTGCAGTCGTAGGCAGGTGAAGGCAAAGGGTTTGATAAATCGACCCTTCAAAGGGACATAATACTCATATCCTAAATCCCCTAAAAGTGATTGTGCTGCACAAGCCAGATGCACTGTCCCTTGTTAGTCCTGGGACTAGTATCCTGATTTTCTAGATAAAATACCTTCCTTCATTACAAATAAATATTTAGGTGATATTTTCTAGTCAGCTTTTTACAGATATGCCACTTCATTTTCTAGTGATTCAACATCTAGGTGTCATATTCCTTTAAAGAAACCATCAAAAAAGCAGCCTGGCTTGTTCACAGGGATTCAGTCAGCTCCTGTCTCTAACACAATATTTTTATATTGGTAAGATAAGTATATATAGTGTCAGTGATTGTGGGCCAGATTACTTAAAACTTGCTGTATAGAACATGAAAAACCTATCAGACACTTGCAGGGGATGCTCCAAAAAAGAGGCTGTGCTTGTAAGTCACAACATGTCTTCCATAGACAGGGAAGATGGAAATTAGCAGCGAGCAGAGGGCAAACTTTAAAAGTTAAATACTGCAGTAAATACAACTCAGATTACCTTTTTTATAACTGTATATTATACTACAATTGCCTCAGTTTTTATATCTATATGTTTTTCTATTAGGGTATTAAGTATTTTGTATATTTTGACACAATCTCACCATCTTTCATTTTAAGAGATAAAACAGCAAGATCTACGGGTGAAAATGGTTAGATAATACACCAGGGGCGAGATAACATATGCGGCGCAAGCTTCAGCATAACTGCTGAAACCTGTGCCGCCCGTAAATTCACCTCGCACATTGGGGTATCACATAATCCCCGCCAGCAGTTCATAAAGTGCTGGAAGTTGGATAAACTAGAGATGTCCAGAAATGAGCGTAAATATTTCCGGAGTCGCCAGTGACTTACCGCACTTAAGAAACTACCGGCACCTAAGAAAAAAAAAAAAAAAAAATCTCCCGTAAAAGTCTAACCCGCCTCCCAAAAATAAACCTGACACATAAAACCCCTATATCTGACATCAAACCCTCATTGGAACTAATAATAAATGTTATAACACCTAAACTGACAACCCCCCTCAATGCAATATGCCTAATTAAACTATTAACCCCTGCTATTCACCCACATCGCGATCTACCTAGTAAAAGTATTAACCCCTAAATCTGCCAACCCCAACATCGCAAACTACCTAATAAATGTATTAACCCCTAATCTGCCATTAACTCACATCGCAAAAGTACCTATTAAAACTATTAACCCCTAATCTGCCATTAACCCACATTGCAACAAACCTTATACATCTATTAACCCCTAATCCGCCAAACCCACAAAACGCAATAATCCTAATAAAACTATTAACCCCTAAACCTAACACCCACTAAATTAACCCCAAATTACATCCTATATAATAAAAGGCCAGGTATGTTTGTCAGATGCAGTCATGCGCAGTAGAGACTGCAGAGGACAAACATACCTGTGTCAGGGTTTTTCCCTGTTGTGTTTGCCATGTGCTGCTGCAAGCCATTTTACTCACCTCTCTTCCTGACTTGGTGCATTGTGGGGGATGCTGCTCACTTCCTGCACTTCCTTTTATGGCCAGACTGGTGTGCATCATCCATGTAAGACAGGATGCAGTCTCAGAATTGTGATGTCATCAGTTATTATTTAAAGGGCCTCTGTTCAGTATGCAGTATGCTTTGCCTTTGCGTTGTCTCAGACCTGTTTGTGAGAGTTCCTGTGTATTACCTGTCTTCCTGACGTCCTTCCTGGTTCCTGATCCCTGGTTTGTTCCTGACTCTGCTGTTTTCCTTGTTCCTGATTCCAGCTCGTCTGACTATTCGTTTTGGCTCCTGACTCGGCTCGTCTGACTACCAGCTCTGGTTTTGACTCCTTGCTTGTTATTTGATTTGTGGACTTTTTATTATTTTTTGCTATTAATAAAGGTGTGATTATTTTTGCACTTCTTGTCTCAGTCTGATTCCTGGCACCCATTACATTACGCAAAGGCCATGAATCCTGATGGTGCAAATAATCCACCTTTACCTGCCATCATTTCCAGGATGGATATACAGGATCACCGCTTGGATCAATTTTCACTAGCCCTGCAAACCCTGCTGACTCGCACTGCACATTTGGACCAAAGTGTCCCGCAAGTTATGGCTGCTCCTGTTTCCACTGCTGCACTTATGCCTACCAGGAGCATGTCCGGTTCTGCACCTCTATCTCAGCGATATGGAGGCGATCCTATTCAGTGCAGAGGGTTTTTGAACCAGGTGGGCTTTTACTTTGAGATGTTACCTCAGGCGTTTCCCTCTGACAGAGCTAAGGTGGGATTTCTCATCTCGTTACTCTCTGACACAGCTCTTGCCTGGGCTAATCCCTTGTGGGAGACTAATAAACCTGTGATTTCAAATTACCTTGAATTTGTGGCCTCCTTTCGAAGGGTATTTGATGTTCCGGCTCGCTCCTCCTCTGCTGCTAAATGACTCATGTCCATTCAGCAAGGTACAAAATCTGTTGCTCAGTATGCTATTGAGTTCCGTACGCTTGCTGCAGAGGTAGGTTGGAACAATGAAGCCCTTGTTGCCGCCTTCTTTCATGGGCTCTCTGATGCGATTAAAGATGAAGCTGCTGCCAGAGATTTACCAGAGGATCTCAAGGCATTGGTGTCTTTTTTGATCCTAATTGACATCAGACTTAGAGAGAGGCCCTCTTTCAAGGAGCGCTTGCGGAAGCCTCCTGTTCCATTGTCTCCTACGTGTTCGTTCCCACCCATGCCTCCCTCTCCTCCCATGCCTCCTGGTCCCGAGTCACCAGGTACTGCTGAGCCGATGCAGTTGGGATTCATGCATCTCTCCGCGGCAGAGAGGGCCTTTAGGAGGAGGGAGGGGCTCTGCCTCTATTGTGGGTTACAGGGCCACCTTTTGAAGTCTTGTCCTACACGGCTGGGAAAGGCTCACACCTAAGGTCCTGTCGGGGGCAGACCTTGGGTGGTTTATCCTTGTCCCCGGAACAGCTTAAGGAGAAACCTTTGGTCACGGTTGTCCTTTCCTGGGTGGACTCCTCCATAGTCACTCAGGCTCTTGTTGACTCCGGTGCTGCGGGCTATTTAATTGACAGTGCTTTTGTATCAAAGCACTCCATTCCTGTTTTGCCTTGGTCCGTTCCGCTTGCTAATGAGGCCATTGATGGCAGGCCCCTTCAGCCCGCACTCGTTACTCACGAAACTGCTCCGTTGTCCATGGCTGTTGGAGCTCTCCATTTTGAAACCCTCCAGTTCCAGGTTATTTTCCGGTTGTTCTGGGTTATCCCTGGCTCCAAAAGCACAATCCCAGTCTCATCTGGTGCAGGTCCGAAATGTTGTCGTGGTCTCCGCAATGTATTTCCACTTGCCTTCGGAAACCAGTTAAAGTCTTGTGCACTTCTTCGGGAACTCAATTGCCAGAGGAGTACCGAGAGTTCCTAGACGTGTTTGACAAGGTGCGTGCTGGTACGTTGCCTCCTCACCGGTCTTACGATTGTGCCATAGACCTGCAACCCGGAGCTATTCCTCCTCGGGGCTGGGTGTACCCTCTGTCTGTTGCAGAGAATTGTGCTATGGAGGAGTATGTTGCCAATGCTCTGTCACAGGGAATCATCCGCAAATCCTGCTCTCCTGCAGGGGCTGGCTTCTTCTTTGTGAAGAAAAAGGGTGGCGAGTTAAGACCATGTATCGATTATAGGGGTCTTAATCGTCTTACCATTAAGAATGCTTACCCTATTCCGCTCATTACGGAACTCTTTGACCGCCTCAAGGGAGCTACAGTCTTTACTAAACTTGATTTGGGAGGAGCGTACAATCTCGTTAGGATTAAGGAGGGCCATGAATGGAAAACAGCATTTAATACCAGGAGCGGGCATTATGAGTATCTTGTAATGCCCTTTGGCCTATGTAATGCTCCTGCTGTTTTTCAGGAATTTATTAATGATCTTCTACGAGATATGTTGCAACAGTGTGTTGTGGTGTACTTAGACAACAGCCTCATACACTCACCCACACTTGAGGCTCATTGTTCTGATGTTACACGGGTTCTTCAGAGACTACGTGAGAACGGCCTGTTTTGTAAACTCGAGAAATGTGAGTTCCATCAGACTCAAGTAACCTTCCTAGGTTATGTTATCTCCATTGCAGGGTCTCCATGGATCCTGACAAGTTATCTGCAGTTCTGCAGTGGCCTCGCCCAGTTGGACTTCGGTCTATTCAATGTTTTTTGGGGTTCGCCAATTACTATAGAAAGTTTATTAAAAACTTTTCTTCCTTGGTCAAACCTATCACAGACATGACCCGTAAAAAGAATGATCCACTCCATTGGTCACCTACTGCCATTAAGGCCTTTGATAGTCTTAAGACTGCCTTTGCTGCCGCTCCAGTTCTGGCTCATCCTAACCCTGTCCTGCCTTTCGTTCTTGAGGTCGATGCGTCTGAGACTGTAGTAGTTGCCCTCTTGTCTCAATGTCTTACGCCTGACGATTCCTTGCATCCGTGTGGTTTCTTCTCTAAGAAATTGTCTCTAGCGGAGTGCAATTATGAAATTGGGGACAGAGAATTACTGGCCATAATTTTGGCACTCAAGGAATGGAGGTATCTTCTCGAGGGTACTAGCGGGCCAGTGCTCATTCTTACTGACCACAAGAATTTAACTTATCTATCTGAAGCAAAACGTTTGTCGCCCCGACAGGCCAGATGGGCGCTATTTTTGTCTTGGTTTAATTATGTGGTCTCCTACCTGCCTGGTAGTAAGAATGTTAGGGCTGATGCCCTCTCTCGACAATTTTTGCCTCTATCCAAGGAGGAGTCTGTACCTACTCCTGTTATACCTCCTGACCATATTTTGGCTACCATACGTACTAATTTGACTTCTCCCTTGGGGGAGGAGATCCTGGCTGCACAAACCAATGCACCTCCTGAGAAACCTAGTGGTAAATGTTTTGTTCCTGAGAATCTTCGAACTAAACTTTTGCACACTTACCACTATCCTAAAGCCGCAGGTCACCCAGGCAAGAACCAAATGATTTGGTCTGTCACCCGACAATTCTGGTGGCCAGGTCTTCGTTCTGATGTTGCTGCGTATGTTGCCTCCTGCTCAGTTTGTGCACAGAATAAGACTCCTCAACGTCTTCCTGTGGGTCTTCAACCTATTGCTAATGGTGAGCGTCCTTGGACACATCTTTCCATGAAATTCATTGTCGAGCTCCCTGTTTCCAATGGCAATATTGTTATCCTTATGGTGGTTGACCGTTTTTCTAAAATGTCACATTGCATTCCCTTGATGAAATTGCCTACCGCTCAGGAGCTTGCTTCAGTTTTTGCCCGGGAGGTCTTCCATTTACATGGGTTACCCAAGGAGATAGTGTCGGACTGGGGTAGCCAGTTTGTCTCCAGATTTTGGCATTCCTTTTGTGCTCAAATGGGGATCCAGTTTTCCTTCTCCTCGGCATCTCACCCTCAATCCAATGGGGCTGCGGAATGGTCTAATCAAGCTCTGGAACAGTTCCTCCGCTGCTATGTCTCAGATCATCACAATAATTGGTCTGAACTGTTACCTTGGGCAGAGTTTGCTCGTAATAGTGCTATTAATGCTTCCTCCAAGTTATCCCCGTTCATGGCAAATTATGGGTTTCAACCATCCTTGTTGCCCGATTCATTCATGTCTCAGGGTATTCCGGCTTTGGAGGAGCATCTTCGGCAACTCCGTTCCATGTGGGTGCAGATTCAGGATTGCCTTCATCGTTCTATGCAGCACCAAAAGTTCCAGGCTGATCGTAGGCGTCTGCCCACACCTTCCTACCAGGTTGGTGAGAGAGTTTGGCTGTCCTCCAGCAGCTTGAACCTTTGTGTGCTTTCCAATAAATTGACTCCCCGATATGTTGGTCCTTTTTCGAATACTCCGACGGGTTAATCCTGTGGCCTACGCTCTTGACCTTCCTCCTGCTATGCGCATCTCCAATGTTTTTCATGTCTCCCTCTTGAAACCATTGGTTTGTAATCGGTTTACCACTGTGTTGCCTCGTCCCTGTCCTATCTTTGTTGACAACCATGAGGAGTATAAGGTCAGCAGCATTATTGACTCTCGTATGTCCAGGGAGGGGTCGTTGAGGGGAGGGTACTGTCAGGGTTTTTCCCTGTTGTGTTTGCCATGTGCTGCTGGCAGCCATTTTACTCACCTCTCTTCCTGACTTGGTGCATTGTGGGGGATGCTGCTCACTTCCTGCACTTCCTTTTATGGCCAGAGTGGTGTGCATCATCCATGTGAGACAGGATGCAGTCTCAGAATTGTGATGTCATCACTTATTATTTAAAGGGCCTCTGTTCAGTATGCTTTGCCTTTGTGTTGTCTCAGACCTGTTTGTGAGAATTCCTGTGTATTACCTGGCTGCCTGACGTCCTTCCTGGTTCCTGATCCCTGGCTTGTTCCTGACTCTGCTGTTTTCCTTGTTCCTGATTCCGGCTCATTTGACTATTCACTTTGACTCCTAACTCGGCTCGTCTGACTACCAGCTCTGGTTTTGACTCCTGGCTTGTTATTTGATTTGTGGACTTTTTATTATTTTTTGCTATTAATAAAGGTGTGATTATTTTTGCACTTCTTGTCTCAGTCTGATTCCTGGCACCCATTACATTACGCAAAGGCCATGAATCCTGATGGTGCAAATAATCCACCTTTACCTGCCATCATTTCCAGGATGGATATACAGGATCACCGCTTGGATCAATTTTCACTAGCCCTGCAAACCCTGCTGACTCGCACTGCACATTTGGACCAAAGTGTCCCGCAAGTTATGGCTGCTCCTGTTTCCACTGCTCGTCTCAGTCTGATTCCTGGCACCCTGACAACCTGGCCTTGAACAGCAGAGGAGTGCGCACTGCGGAAGCTGCCTGGTGGGGATGTGGCCAGGCGTGCCGTGATGGGGGCGTGACCGGGCGTGACAAGGGGTGTGGTCAATGGGCATGATGAGGGGGAGTGGCCTCGCGGAAGCATGCATATATGGGCGTGGCCAACGGGAGAGACCAAAAGAGAGGAGGGAAAGAGAGAAAGCGAGCAAAAGAGGGGGGGGTAAAGAGAGAGAGCGAAAGAGAGGGGAGCGAGAGCAAATGAGAGGAGGGAGAGAGAGAGAGCGCAAAGGAGGCGGGAGAGAGAGAGGAGTAAAAGAGGGGGGAGAAAGAGAGAGCAAAAGAGGGGGGAGAGAGAGAGCAAAAGAGGGGGGAGAGAGCAAAAGAGAGGGGGAGAGAGAGAGCAAAAGAGAGGGGAAGAGAGAGAGCAAAAGAGAGGAGAGAGAGCAAAAGGGGGGAAGCAAAAGAGGGGGAGAGAGAGAGCACAAAAAAGGGGGGAGAGCTCAAAACAGAGGGGGGGAGAGAGAGAGAGTGCAAAAGGGGGGGGAGAGAGCGCAAAAGAGAAGGGGGGAGAGAGAGCGCAAAAGAGAAGGGGGAGAGAGAGCGCAAAAGAGGGAGAGAGAGCGCGCAAAAGAGGGAGAGAGAGAGAGAGCGCAAAAGAGAGGGGGAGAGAGCGCAAAAAAGAGGGGGAGAGAGAGCAAATGAGGGGGGAGAGAGAGCAAAATAGGGGAGAGAGAGCAAAATAGGGGGAGAGAGCAAAAGAGGGCAAGAGAGAGAGCAAAAGAGGGGGAGAGAGTAGAAGAGGGGGAAGAGAGAGAGAGTGAGCAAAAGAGGGAAGAGAGAGCAAAAGAGGGGGGAGAGAGGGAGCAAAAGAAGGGGGAGAGAGCGAAAGAGGGGGAGAGAGAGAGCACAAGAGGGGAGAGAGAGAGCAAAAGAGGGGGGAGAGAGAGCACAAAATAGGGGGGGAGATAGAGAGCTCAAAAGAGAGGGGGGAGAGAGAGCTCAAAAGAGAGGGGGAGAGAGCGCAAAAGAGAGAGTGGGGAGAGAGAGGGAGCAAGGGTTGGAACCAGGGTACTTAAACAATTGGCCCGTGTACACAGGCTTTAGGACTAGTAAAATAATAAAATGCTAAATTACAATCGGGTAGATTACGAGTTTTGCATTATGGCTGGGCACAAAAAGCGCATGTGTAATGGACATTGCGCACTCTTCGTAACGTAGGTATTACAAGTCTGAAAAGAACGTTGTTATTTTTCATCTAACACTCAATATAGCGAGAACTACACATTGCTCTGTCACATTATAGAAACAACTTAATGGACACAATTAATAATCATGTCAAATGTACAAACAACAATCGCTCACAACAACATAGCAGATTCGCATTCAACATTCACAATTATTTACAACAAATACTACATAACATTTACACAAAACGAGGATTCAAAAAATACATTTGGATCTGCATCACGGAACAAAAGAACAAGAAAAAATAATTACACACTTATACACAAACCAAACATTCGCATTGGCGATTAGGAAAGATTTAAAAAAATAAACTTTAAGAACAGTTTGACAAATACGATACGAACAAAAATCATAATTTGGATTTTGCAATACTAAATTATGATAATGTTATGCAAACGATCACTATGACATCATCGCATTATACACATTCCATAAAAACATATGTGGATTTAGAAACTCAATATGAGCATGCACAAATTCAAACAACTACTCCACATTGCACACATACAAATCTTCACAAAAGTACACCTGGACCTAGTTTACCTTGCAAACCAATACATCATTAAGCATTTACATAGGGTATATAAGCACGCTCTGAACATGGATACCTTGACTGTATTGCTTTTTCGAGACAGGTACATGTCTAGGCGTTGGAGGTTAGAGATAGTCAGAGATATATAGAGAGAGAGATAGAGAGAGATAGTGAAAGAAAGATAGTGAGAGAGAGATAGTGAGAGAGAAAGATAGTGAGAGAGAGAGATAGTGAGAGAGAGTTGTATTTGTGTACGAATCTGGGTGAGTGTGCGAGTGCTGCTTTGTTTTTCATTCCTTATACATAGTTCAACATATTTACTTTAATTTACACGCAAGCACATTCAATACATACATACACATACCAGTAACCCTACATATACACACACATACACTCCATACCCCATTCCCTTTAAACCTATACCCATCCCATAGTTATATTTTGTTCTTTTTAGACCAACTTATTGTTTACACACCCTCATTTAGTCCTTTTTTTATACGTTTGTCTGTTTATTACTTCCCCTTACCCTATTTTCTAAAACCCATTCACACTTTGAGCACTTTTTACTTTTATTTCATTATTTTAATTTCCTGATGAGACTGTATCCAGGATAGTACTTTATGACCAGCCCATATTTCTCTAGTTGTTTTTAATGTACCCATTTTTAATAATATCTAATAAAGTTTAATTTGTTATATATTTTTTTGTTGACGCATACCATCCTACAATCATGACATTTTTTGTTGGGGATTTGAGTGCTTAATGTTTTTTTTTTTTTTTTGCAACTTTCTTTTAGTTGCTTTTGTTAAACATTCAGATTATAGTCTGTTTAAAATATATTATATGTGTATGTTAATTAAAACAAAATTAGATATTAAAAAGCACCTTATACATGCATATCCATAAATTAATAACTGTTGTCAACATCACTTAAGAATTATCAACATAAAATCACTTTTATTAGAAATGATATTAATAAATAAAGAATAAATATAACATTTTAATTACAAGATTGTTTTTATTATGTTAAATTTCATTTATTAAGGTCATAAAACAGCTCAGAATGATAAAAACAGCCCCTTTGGAGCCATCTGACAAGGTGACATAGTGCATCACAGTCCTTTCAGGGAGTTGACAAGGCAAAACAAAGGCCAACATAGCCCCTTTGGAGCCATCTGACAAGGTGACATAGTGCTTCAAAAGGAAAGGAAGTGTGATGGCACTACTAAAGTGAAGAGGGATGGGCTAGTAATAGTCAAAGAAATAGCCTTATATTTGTTATTTAATGCCCTTGGGTGCTGTGTACTTTAACACAATGTAGAGTTAGTGACCAAGTAGTCACAAAAAAGAGTACACTTGAAAGCACTCACCCCCTCATGAATTCATAAAGGTGTGGCGTGTTGTGTGTGAAAAAATGACACATTAAAAACATAAACACTTTAATAGAATTTTATTAAAAACTGGGTGTATTTAAAAACACTAGATAAGGTCTGAGATACTCTGACCTTATTAGTAATATTTGTTGGTCAGTCAGTTATTGCAATATGATTGGTGTCTCAGATTGGTAGAGTGAAACAGATAAATAAAGGAGTACTTATGGATGAGCACTAATTAATAATATTAACCCAAAAAAAGGGGGAATTGTATATGGTTAATAAAGTGCTACTGCTTATTATATATTAACTCCTATTCTAGTTCTATTGGTAACTAACCGCTGCTCTTAGGTCAAATCTAAGTCAAATTATAAAAATAGATGTCTCAATGTATGGAGTATTACTCCTGAAATCATATGGCTAACTGGCTAATCTGAGTATACGTTTGATCGTCAGCTCGAAAAAGCCGATTCACCCTCTATTTTAGAGTCTAGATAACTTTTAGCTATGTAAATTCTGATATCTGAGCTGACGATCAAACGTATACTCAGATTAGCCAGTTAGCCATATGATTTCAGGAGTAATACTCCATACATTGAGACTTGACGTCTCTTAGAGCGGTTACAGTTGTTACCGCTGCTCTCTCTGGTCTGTCTCACTACTATTTAATTCACTATTTAATAGCAACACTGTTGCGCTATAGGTTGTAACAGCAACATTGTTGCGATAAAAGTTTGTAATATATTGTTATAATTTATAGACAATACTATACTGGGGATCTCTTTGCATACCATTATTTGACTACTGGGTAGTGTATAAATAGGATTATGATTTAAAGTTATTATCACCGGATATTATTTGATTTATCCTTAACGCTATCCACAACTTACAAGCAAAACACACTGTTTCAACATTGCTTGATAGACCGTGCGGGTAATGATACTGGTAAAGCAGAATTATATCACATATTGCTTAAGTAAGTGAATTTAACAAAGCAAGCAATGATCCTTAAACAAATATACGATAAGGATCAGAGAAAATTTGTATCTTGAATTATTTAGAATACAATTATTCGCTTACATATTATAGAGAATCGCTACACTGATACTGAGCTCTCTGTGTACATTATTTACCACCATTACTGCTAGCGTAATATCTTTTAATTATATTGAGTCTTGTGGAATAAAGTTAACCACTATCACAATAAGGTCATTACCTTTGGACTGTGATCAAGTCAGCCTAAAGGTATTGATAACAACCACTAACAGTGATCACTATTACAACTATTAGTCCTATTAGTAGCAAGCTGCCCAGCAGCTCTTTTTACATCAGAAAACTAAATGCACTTGATTATATCTGTTTTCCCCATACACAGACTGACACAGCAATTTGTTATTATTGAGGAACGTTACAACCTTTAAGAATAACTAAACCAAGTCATTAGACGTTATACAAATATCTGTTTAAAGGGGTAATCTATGTCTAGCATGTCAACTTATGATGCTACACATCTATTTTTATAATTTGACTTAGATTTGACCTAAAAGCAGCGGTTAGTTACCAATAGAACTAGAATAGGAGTTAATATATAATAAGCAGTAGCACTTTATTAACCATATACAATTCCCCCTTTTTTGGGTTAATATTATTAAATTTAGTGCTCATCCATAAGTACTCCTTTATTTATCTGGTTCACTCTACCAATCTGAGACACCAATCATATTGCAATAACTGACTGACCAACAAATATTACTAATAAGGTCAGAGTATCTCAGACGAATTACACAATACTACCTATTAGTTATCTATTGTTTTTAAATACACCCAGTTTTTAAGTGTTTATGTTTTTAATGTGCCATTTTTTCACACACAACACGCCACACCTTTATGAATTCATGAGGGGGTGAGTGCTTTCAAGTGTACTCTTTTTTGTGACTACTTGGTCACTAACTCTACAAGGTAACATAGTGCATCACAGTCCTTTCAGGGAGTTAACAAGGGAAAACAAAGGTCAACATAGCCCTTTTGGAGCCATCTGACAAGGTGACATAGTGCATCACAGTCCTTTTATGGAGTTGACAAGGGAAAACAAATGCCAACATAGCCCTTTTGGAGCCATCTGACAAGGTGACATAGTGCATCACAGTCCTTTCAGGGAGTTGACAAGGGAAAACAAAGGCCAACATAGCCCCATTGGAGCCATCTGACAAGGTGACATAGTGCATCACAGTCCTTTCAGGGAGTTGGCAAGGGAAAACAAAGGCCAACATAGCACCTTTGGAGCCGTCTGACAAGGTGACATAGTGCATCACAGTCCTTTCAGGGAGTTGACAAGGGAGAACAAAGGCCAACATAGCCCCTTTGGAGCCATCTGACAAGATGACATAGTGCATCACAGTCCTTTCTGGGAGTTGTTAAGGGAAAACAAAGGCCAACATAGCCCTTTTTTAGCTATATGACAAGGGCAAACAAAGTGCAACAGGCACAAACATAATAAAAAATAACACTTTTAAAACAGAGCTATCAAAGTAGAAAAATAAAAATATGCGGAGGAGTAACTCCTGCTCCCTTGAGGTATCTCCAGACTCTCCACTTTCTGGGGCATTTTCTTCACATTTCTCGGCCTGAGGTTCTGCAGCTGCAGCTTGCTGCCTTGCCTCCATACGGAGCATGCAATTAAGCATAAGAAGATTAAGCTGCAGATGCAGAACCATGTAATCCTGCATCCTTCCCAGCCGCTGATGGCAAATCTAGCTAGAGCCTCTAGCATCAACCATGCTGAGTCACAACCTAAACAAAAATAATTAATTTAAAAGTATTATAAATGACAGAACAGAATTAAAATATATCAGAGACATTGTACTAATTTAAATATAAATTCTGATTATAATAAAATATACTATTTCAAGAAGAATTGCACATTAAATATGTTCTTCATAGATAAAACATTTAGATATAAAATAAAAAATCTATCGCCAAATCATTATTTCTTTAGTTTATGATACACAGGGAAAGAGGCTGTGATTAAATAAAACAAAAACAAAAAGCATTATTACATATTTGATATCCAAAATATAGACTATATAACTTTTTAAATAAAAACATGTTGATGATAATTTCAAAGAAAGAAAATATGAAACATTTTCATTCATATCAGAATTAAAAGTTTTAGAAATAAATGTTTTGATTATAACTAAATTTAGGGATAATTAGATCAGTATAATGCTCCTTTAAGAATGTATTGTCTAATGTTGATTTGTAATGATACTTACATCTGTGGCTGGGAAGGAGAACAGGATACACAGGCTGAGGAAGGTTAGGATCAGGGAAAATGGGTTGGCGGGGAGGATGGGCATGGAAAGGTGGAGCACGCTCAGGTGGGGAAGGTGTGGCCTGCTCATTTGGGGCCTGCACAGGTGGAAAAGGTGGGGCCTGTGCAGTTGGGGCCTGCACATGTGGGGAAGGTGGGGCCTGTGCAGTTGGGGCCTGCACAGGTAGGGAAGGTGGGGCCTGTGCAGTTGGTGCTTGGGCAGGTGGGGCAGGAGCAGGACGGGAAAGACAGGGAGAGCGGCGAGGGGGGCAGTTTGGGAAGGGGCAGGACAGGAATGACGGGAAGAGCGGCGGATGGGGCAGGGGAGAGGTAAGGAAGGTGTGGCAGGGTGATGCTCAGAAGTGGATGGTCCATCTGAAATATATAATATAATTGTTTCAATACATATATTATCTGAAAATATATTATTTACATTTCAAATTAATATTCATCATCATTTGAAATATGTAATTATTTATTTTTCTCACAAATTAGACAAAGTCACAATAATGACTATGTTTAAAGGTATCAAGTGATTTGAATCAAGTCTAATTTTAAATATTTTGGAATTGATCCTTGAAACTATAATGTTTGCTCACTGGTACTTTTTCTTGAACATTTAATAAATACATTAAAAAGCATATGTTGCAAAGTCCCCATTATGTGCTAATCTTTATGATTTTACAATATTACATTTCTCTTTTTGATAATATATATCAGTACACATGTATACATTTGATATAGAAAAGGCATAGAGGTCCGTCTCTTATGTGATGTACTTGTCATTGGATCACATCTCGAGTGCATTATTAAATGTGACCAACATAGTGTACTTTTAGACACATGCTTGTGGATTGACTTATAAGAGTCCACTAATTGGATAATAATAGGCTTTGAAACAAGGTAATCACTGATGACTAAATAGATTAAGATGATTGCCTTGGTAATGTTAAATATAAGTATTTTAAGCTTGATGGTTCAATCAATTACTATTCCAAACATTTACACAGGAGACAGTACCTTTTCTATTAACTATTAACAATAGAATGCTATCTGACATTACATTTCTATAGTATTTTTTTGAAGATATCTTTTACATTTGGATTAAATGTATGTCATCCCAATATTAATAGACACATTCAGACGTGAACATTTTAGGTTATAGAAATATTAATGTTTGTCTTAGTGAAATGGACAGTCTACACATAACTCATGTTAAAAAACCTTTACTGATCATACATCATGAAATTAAATCAATGAATTCCAACATGATTATGTTTTATGTATACTTAGAAATGACTGATAAGCTCAGAACACTGATGACATAACGAGCTGGTCTGCATCTAGGCACTCAGATGAATAGCAATGAATGACTGTCTGTACAATTATAAGATGATTATTGTGTGATTGAATGTAATACGAATGTGACATCATGATGTCATTCCTGACAATTTATACCGAAATAAAAAATATATTCTGAATTTCTATGTTCATGCTGCATGATATAGAAAGGGGGCAGTAGTGTATTTTAAACTTAGTGTGATAATATTTTTGAACAGGACCAAGGTGTAGACTTTATTTTTATTCAAAATTAATATTTCTAAACAATACATGTTATATAAATGTTGGTATATATATTTGACGTACCATCAGCCTCCAAGGGAACCACATTCTCCTTCATCAGACATATAACATCTAGATCTGTAAAACATAATATGTTGTGTACACGTTAAAATCTAAAATTAAACGTGTTAAAATCTAAAATTAAAACATGTGTTACTTGTGCTCAAGTACACACATCAATGTTGCATTAAAGAGATAATGAACAAAAATTTCTTAATTTCAGTATTTAGATGGAGCATGCAATTTTAAGTAAGTATATAATTTCCAAGGATTAATATTTAAATGTAATTATCTGTATTTTGTAAATCATGAACCAAAGCATAGTACACGGAAAATGTAATGCTTATCATGTGTGTATCGCTTGAGGATTGTTCTCTAAATTTATACCCAAATCACCATGTGCTATCCATGTTCAAAAGCACAAAATTGTAGACTAAGAAGCTTTGATATTTTACTATTAAACTAATAAAATAAATATATATAATTAGAGGAGTACATTATAAGGTTTATTCAAGTTGAATGCTCCATCATAATCACAATAATCAAATCTTTGGATAATATACATTTAATGATGTATGAATGAGTTAATGGACTTACCATCATCCTGCTCATGCAGGGCTGGACTGGTGCTGGATCTTTCAGGGCTTGTCAAAGTAACTTCAACTATTAATGATATAAATATAAATTATGTCACACAATTTGTACATATGATTTTAAAATACATGTTTTACATGAATAAAAACTCATTGTAAACAAGTCTAAATAATATCTACCAAAATGTGAAGACTAGACCACTAATATGAAAATTAAATCTATTAGTTCATCAAGGTGATTGGAAAGAAAATGATGTCTTGCACACATGTACTATTTCTTCAAATATTAGACATCAAATTCATATCATATTTATCTATGGAACATTTCAAAATATCGATTGTTCCCTGTTTCAAAATCAATCCAGACAGACAATTAACACTTTGAATAACAACTGGTGAAAACTATAGGATAATACATGTTGGACATATAGATAACTTTGTTCAATGTACAGTAATGTTGTTGCTGATACAACACATATTGAATACAATGCAAGACATAAGATATATTTAAAACTATGTCATCATGGTTCTTTTAGAATATGCTTATATATAAAGTTAATCCTAGAGGGAAAGATGTTATTTAAATCACAGTATTGTTTCTGTGATGGGTAAGAAAGATATTTTGTATCTTGATATAGATACAATATCAATATTTGAGACTGTCCCTCTAACGGAATAGTCTATTCCATATGTTAATGCAATGAATCAGATAGAGCATGCAATTTCAATCAAATATATAATTTTCTCCTATCATCATGAATATTTAATTCTCTTTATATCTTAATTAGAAGACTAAAACATTTAATGAGATGTGTCTTTTTATATTCAGCACATGTGTACCAATTTGTAGTCTAAATGTAGCCAACAACTGTCAAACACTACCCAGGTACTGAATACAAAATGGCACAGCCCCTAACATTACATTCAACTAAAGGTAGCAAGATTATGAAGAATATCTTAGAATTCTAATAAATTCTGATTTTGATTACAATGTAATTCTATATCAGAATCATGATTTTTCCTTTTAAATAGACTTTACATTTAAAAAACACAGCAGAAGCTTTTTTGGATTCATACTTTGGCCTTTTTTGGGGTGAGGCCCTGAAGGTTTGAGCACCCACTTTCTATTACCTGAAGAAGAAGAAGTCAGCTGCCAGTATTTGGCTTTTGTGCAGGAGTGATAATCTATGTACTGTTTCTATAGACTTTACATTTAATTAAAGGATCCATGTTCATATAGATCAATGTGAATGTATTAGGCAATGTTATGTACAAATTTGTAAGCCAAGAGTGAAGTATAATGAGACATACCAGACTGTGACAACCCTGACAACCCCGAGTTTGAGAGTCCAGCACCAACATCCATATCTGTAAAATATTCAATCAAGATTTGATATCATTTTTACAAATCATAACCTTGACACGAACAATCATACATTTTTAAATATTTTGACAAGGTAAAACATATTCTTAATTATGCATGCGAGATCATTGTTTTGTAAAATGTATGTATAAATGAGCAAAGATGATTTCCTAGTTTGTATTTTCCATTAAGTGATAAGTTAATCACAGCTATTATAAAAATAGTATATATTTTTATGAATGATTGATATTTACGATTTCATTCAATTTTTAAATCTCTGTTTGATCCATTTATAAAGTCCCTATCAAACTAGAAGGTTGAATCAATGACCCATGTGTTAAATTGACAGTGAATCAACGAATACTATATTTTTATTCAAATCATTATTTTGATTTCTATATTTTACCTCCAATGGAATTTGCTCAAAAATTCTTGTGTATTTATGTTGCTATCAGGAATTGTAACATAATCCTAAGTAGTCCCTCATATGTTATTTTATTAGAATTTGAAGTGTGCCTCTTATGTTAAAGGGACAGTTTATTTGGAATCCAACGTTCATTAATTACGTAGGGAATGCAATTGTGACATAATTTGAAGTTCACTTGTAACATCAAATTGTGTTTGATCTGAACGATAAAACAAATGCTGATCATATGCTATTATCAATATCCTTGAAATGGAAATATTCTTTCAATTCATTTTGCACTTTTCAACTACTAGAGGGCGTAAATTAAGGTGTGCCATTCAGATAATATTGTCACCATGCCCATGGATTCACAACGGAGAGAAATAATTAAGGCAGAAAGTTCAAAAACACCAGCGAGTCAAATTTTTGCGCTAAAAAAGTCAAAGCTTTATTTTAAAAAGCAAATAAACATAACATCACAGCTCATCCCTTAAGCTGTCTTACGCGTTTCGGCCCCCTGGCCTTATTCATAGACATAAATTCACATTGTAAGTGTCCCTCTTTTATACACAATAGCCAAAATGGCTCCTGAGATTTGCTGCGATTTCATTTGTTCAAAATGTTAATTACTGAAATGTCTAACACTTGATTTGGATTTTAACTCTTTCATTTCCGGCTTTATTGTTGTAGGTTATTAGTTATACCTGATATAATACATGTGTATATCTCTATTATGAGTACAACCGGTTCAATGTAGATATTACAATCTTTTTTGTAAAACATTTAAATATACTATATGTTTTATTAATTACTTAATCCTTATTTAAATGATATAACTTGTGTCATATTAAATAAACCAACTAACTTTATATGCTTTTACAATTCGCTGATTCTTATTAGCAAAATTTTTTGGAAATGTTCAGGAGTTTAATTTTCAAAAAAGAAGAAAGGGGATATTATCATAACCACCTGGATACCCGACTTAGCGTCTTGTGTGGTCTAATTACTAGAATATAAAGATTCTTGCACAATAAACAATGGCGTGTCATGTAGATGACTCATCTTGTTAATCTAAAAGTTACTATATGAAAAGAAGTATTGTTATCGTATGGGGACGGTATCTAGCCTTTTTAACACTAAAAATTGAACCGTTCACCTACATCTATACTCTAATACTTCTACACAATCATAGAATTAAATAATGCACTAAAATTTAAATCTTTTTCCAGAAATTAATGACATCCCCCTCAATGTTTAAACCCTTAGGTCTTCTTGTCTGTAACTGGAAAATCCAGAAAGCTTCTCTATACAGGAGGTGACTAGCTCTATCACCTCCTCTTGATCTGGGTTTTACTAGTTCTATTATTTGCCAACTAAAGGAGGCTACATCTTGATTATGGCAATAGATGAAATGTCTAGACAGATCTGAGCATTCAATGTTATTCTTGATATCATTTAAATGCTCTCTTACTCTAGTCCTTGCCTCCCTAGTGGTACATCCTGTATATTGTAGCCTGCAGCTTGTACATTCTATAAGATAAACAGCATATGTGCTGCGACATGTACTACAACTTTCGTGAGTGTACACTTTATTGGTGACACGTGATTGGAAAGTCTGACCAATACATACATGTGAACAGGCAATGCAGTTTGTAAAATTACATTTATAGTGGCCTTTCATTGTGAGCCAACTATTCGTGTATGTTCCCGTTCTTTTCAACTGACTAGGTGATATTAGATTACCAATAGTACATCCTCTCCTAGATACATAGTTACAGCCTCCTTCTATATAGTCCTTCAGGCTATCTTCAGCTGACACTATTGGCAGATGTTTCTTAATAATGCCACAAATATCATTAAATTGAGGACTATAAGTAGTAGAGAAGGTGGGTCTTGAAAGATCAAATCGTTTATGTCGATTGGTGGTTTCATTACTTATGAGTGTTGCCCTATCCATTCGTGACACTTCTAAGAGTGCTCTATCTACTGTCTTGGGGCGATATCCTCTCTGTAATAGAGACTCTTTAAATTTGCTGCTCTCTAGGAGAAAATCACTGTCTTCGGAGCAGTTTCTCCTAATACGCATAAATTGCCCTTTTGCCACCCCAAAGCCTGTGTGTTTGGGGTGGTTACTCCTTGCGTGTAATATCGTATTTGACATGATAGGTTTTCTGTACAATGAAGTCTTGATGCTATTAGTTTCAATGACCCCTTCTAAGGTAATGTCTAGGTAGGGGATCTTTACCTTATCAAACTGATATGTGAACTGCAAACCAGCTTTATTTGCGTTCAAATAATCTACATATAGCTTGGCCTCCTCCTCAGTACCCTGCCATATGAACAGGAGATCATCAATAAAGCGTTTATATAGTTTTATCTTGTCATGAAATGGGTTCTCACCTCCAAAGACGTGGGACTGTTCCCACCATCCCATATAGATGTTAGCGTAGGATGGTGCAAACTTCGCACCCATCGCAGTCCCACGCCTCTGGAGGTAAAAATCACCCTCAAAACGAAAGAAATTATGCGTTAAAAGAAAGTCCAATGCCCTGCATATGAACATCCTTAAATTATGATCATAATTACTATAGTTATTTAGGATTTCTGCTACTGCATCTACCCCTGTGTTGTGTGGGATTGCCGAATAGAGGCCTACCACATCTATTGTTAACCAGGAGGACGTGGTACTCCAAGACATCTTATCCAGATTAGACACCAGATGTTTTGTGTCACGTAGAAATGAGGGAAACTGTAGGACTAAGGGTTGTAAAAGTGTTTCAACCCAATTGGAGAGGTGTTCAAAGAGGGAACCAATGCCTGACACAATGGGTCTACCTTTCACCTCCTCCAAGGATTTATGCACCTTGGGGAGGTGATGAAAAATCGGTATGACTGGGTTTACTACCAACAAATAATTAAATGTGTCTTGGTCAAAGATTCCCTCCTGAACACCATCATCCAATAGATCTAATAGATCCTTCTTAAAAGTCTCTGTAGGGTTCCTCACAAGTCTAGTGTAAACATTTTTATCATTTAACTGCCTCATGGCTTCTTGTATATATGAAGCTTTATCTAAGGCAACAATACTGCCGCCCTTGTCGGCTCTCCTGATGACTATATCATCATAGGATTGCAAGTCTTTCAAAGCTTGGCGAAGCTCAGGTCGTAGATTTGAATGTGTTACTTTGTTATTAGACAATTTCACTAGATCCTGTTCCACCCTATGGTGAAAGGCCTCCAAAAAGGGACCTCTCATAGCAATAGGATAAAACACAGATCTAGGTTTAAAGTTACCATGTGAGACCTTTACATGAGCAGGATCTCTTAAGTGATGAGACCCAAGTTCCTGCAACATATAATAGTCACTTGCCTCTTCAAAATCAAAGATATCTGAAATACTAGGATATCTATCTATAGGACTAGCATTCATGTCATTGTCAGACTGACTGTCCATATCACTGATAGTATTATTGTGCCAGAAATATTTCTTAAGGGTAAGGTCCCTTACTAACCTGTTGACATCTGTGATGGTCTCAAACAGATTAAAAGATCTGGTAGGGACAAAACTAAGGCCCATGCTCAATACTTCCAATTCATAAGAAGTTAAATCTCTACCAGATAGATTAATCACTTTTAGATCTGGTATTTGTTGTAATGCATTCTGCCTCTTTGGCCCCTTGGATTTCGACCTCTTCCTCTTCCTCTTCCTCGGTGTCCCCCTCCCTCTCTTTGGTGTTGTCCCTGGTAAAAAACCTGAGATTCTTGGGGTTGTGTTAGTGTGTGTATCATTGTGCTTCTCGCACCTAGATCCCCTTCATTATCACTCAAAAATACTGCCTCTCGAGAGGTGGACTGGCTAGCAGAGACACTACTTCTATTATCTCTGGTTTGTTGCCTAGTCACTATACTATTTGTGCTTGAATTAGCTCTCCCTCTGTGTGTTACATTACTATTTCTGATGATACTCTTAGGGGGGGGTATATAATCCTCCTCGCCACTGGAATCACTTATTGCTGAGAGTGCTCCTGCTTCATCATCAGTGCCCTCTGTATCAGAAAATGTAACCCTCTTTTTAGTTTCATTCAAAGATGTACTGGCAATGCTGTCATCAACTTTAATAATTGTTTGAACCTTAGGTTTAAACCTCCTCTGTTTGTGACTCTTATTACTACGAATGTGCCATGTGTACACCTTATTGTTAACATAATCATCATTGTCTCTTTTAAACTTTCTCAACTTGAAATTATCTAAGTCAGTTCTAAATTTCAAAACAGTATCACTTAGGAGCTTGTCTAGCTCATTGTACTTAGAATTATCAACAAAACTATTAAGTTGTGTCTGTATACTTTCTAGCTCTTTTCTAATTTTAACAAGCTGAGCAGTTTTAAATTTGACAATAAGCATCATTAACTTTTTAGAGCAGTCACTCAAAATTTCATTCCATGCAGCGATAAAGTCAGGGTCCTCAACTGAGAAAGTCGGGTATTTATGAAGTCGTAGCCCTCTTGGGATCATTTCAAGTTGTAAATATTTTTCCAGGGCCCTCTTGTCCCACCATGTTTTATATTCTTTTAATAATGTCCTTTCTAATAGTAGAAAAGTTTCACTTATCCCCAGAACTTCATCCTGTTTAAAAAAGTGTCCTCAAGTGTTAACCGCTCCAAATCAAGTGCAGTGAGCGGTGTCAAAGAAAATAAGCTTTGTAAATCCATTTTATTAATTATTGGAGAAACTATCAAAGTCTATGAGGGGCAAGTCTGCAGGAAAAAGAATATGCAGCGTATGCTTGATCAAACAGAGTTCAATCCTGCTCAGACTCTAGCCCCTATATATAGCCCACAGTGGAATTATTAGGTAAATATGTATTATTTCACATATGATCCTTCTCTATCGAATTGCAAGTTGGTAACCATACAAAGCCCAGAGCGACAGTGCAGCTTATTAAGCTGAGAGACAGTCAATATACAAGCACAGCCCTCTCTGGAATTAACCAACAATACAAGTAAATATTGCGGTACTCACTACTTTCCCATATATCCTGAAGTGGCTTCCAGGTCGTGGGGCTGTGTAGTTCAATCGGCTGCTTAGCACTCTATGGCTGTCTCCGACTCCAGCGTCTCCCAGCGTCTTCATGCACTTGTGTGAAGCTCTGTGATTTCCGGCTATGTGACGTCACTTCCTCCGTTGGGCTCCGCATCCAGGACTCCAACACCTCCGATAACGGCCCACAATCCACGATCTTGGAAGCAAAAGGTGAGAAGTTCCTTTCAACACTGTGGCTATAAGACTGCGCTTTGACTCTAGCTGGTAATGGAATAGATAGTACAGAAAGTTCAAAAACACCAGCGAGTCAAATTTTTGCGCTAAAAAAGTCAAAGCTTTATTTTAAAAAGCAAATAAACATAACATCACAGCTCATCCCTTAAGCTGTCTTACGCGTTTCGGCCCCCTGGCCTTATTCATAGACATAAATTCACATTGTAAGTGTCCCTCTTTTATACACAATAGCCAAAATGGCTCCTGAGATTTGCTGCGATTTCATTTGTTCAAAATGTTAATTACTGAAATGTCTAACACTTGATTTGGATTTTAACTCTTTCATTTCCGGCTTTATTGTTGTAGGTTATTAGTTATACCTGATATAATACATGTGTATATCTCTATTATGAGTACAACCGGTTCAATGTAGATATTACAATCTTTTTTGTAAAACATTTAAATATACTATATGTTTTATTAATTACTTAATCCTTATTTAAATGATATAACGTGTCATATTAAATAAACCAACTAACTTTATATGCTTTTACAATTCGCTGATTCTTATTAGCAAAATTTTTTGGAAATGTTCAGGAGTTTAATTTTCAAAAAAGAAGAAAGGGGATATTATCATAACCACCTGGATACCCGACTTAGCGTCTTGTGTGGTCTAATTACTAGAATATAAAGATTCTTGCACAATAAACAATGGCGTGTCATGTAGATGACTCATCTTGTTAATCTAAAAGTTACTATATGAAAAGAAGTATTGTTATCGTATGGGGACGGTATCTAGCCTTTTTAACACTAAAAATTGAACCGTTCACCTACATCTATACTCTAATACTAATTAAGGGGTCAGTCTGCAATGGCTTAGATATAAGATAATCGATTTCGAAAATATTTTAGAAATAAATGTATGTTTTTAAATATTATTTTTTGTTGGTGACTGTCCCTTTTGAGTCATTTTATGTATTCTTGCATTGATATCAATTGTTAGACATTTATCTGTGATTATTTACTTTTCGATTTCTAGTATAGATCATTTATTTTTGAATCTTGAAACTTATGATACTGTATTTGTAACATTTATCAAAATTAATGTATACATTTGAACAACATGTGTAAAATAATGCCACTGTAACAGCAAACTCATGTTATTTTATCGATGAGCATTGCGTAATAACTAAAAGCGTAATTGCGCATCCGTGATTATGAATTTATTGGGATCTAGTAGTGTGTGTTAACTATATTTTCTAACTTTTTAAAATATATTAACCATTTTGTGTATTACGATATTCGAATATAATGATTGTAAATATTTAAAGATCATTATTCCTATATGATGTTTGACAAATCTAAATTCAGATGTATACCATCCGACTTAACGTCTGTTGTGAATTCTATATATGTTGAAAATATGACTGTATACACATTGCTTAAATATATACTCAAATATTAAAATATTATATGAAGTCTGATCTTTACCTTGTTCAGCCTCTATCCCACTTTCTCCCTAGGTCACCGATTGAAGGTGCAATGGCCTCCTGATCTGAACTTTCATGGCCATCAGTTGGGGGCTGGGAGGGGGGCAAGGACTTGGGGACTGCAAATGCACGGGGGAATCGGAGATTGAGGAGTGTGGATAAAGTCTCCTCAGGTTTCTGTGGGAGTGGACCTGGATCATCACCTGTCCGACGGGTACGAGTCCACTCCCTCATGAGGTGGACTTTATTCCACAGACACAACCTCATATCCTTGAATCTCCTGCACATTTGGAAGTGGGTTCTCTGGACATCTGCCACCCCATTATCTGAAATGGCGACAGATGCCCAGATGGCTCTTTTTACCGGCCCAGTAGTCGACCTCCTCTGAGCCCCATAGAGCTGTGGATAAAACCCCTCGACCACGTACACCAGTGCAGCCCAACAGGCTTTAGAGAACTGACAAAAATGGCTACGTGTAATGGACTTTTATATGGGGAAGTAAACATGAGATACACCATGGGACATTTTATCTGTATATCTGATTGGATCAAATAATGTAATTTTGCTAGCATGTCTGTGAGTCCATACTGAGTCAAGTTATGTTTGTGTGATGAACTCTGATTGGCTGTTACTTAATGGTTGATGGATTCATATCTTAGTAACTTCCATACACATACCTCCTAGGGGTGCTATCACTACATTTGGCATGTAGACTTTTCTAAATAATTTATGGAAATGTAATGCATATGCAGGGGTCAAGTCCTACAAAAAAGTGTGGGAACTCACCAAGACTTCCAACCCCCTCACAATTAATATATATATATATATATATATATATATATATATATATATATATATATATATATATATATATATATATATATATATATATATATATATATATATATATATATATATATATATATATATATTTGTTTATATATATATACACACACACACACACACACACTGTATCTATATGTATATACAGTAATATATACACTTTGGTTAATGAAAGAAAATTGAATCCTATGAAGGGTTGAATGGTTGCCTTTTGGCCTGAGAATCCTCCTCTGTCACACCCACTTAAGGTGCAATAGTCATATTTCTGCTGAGGGGGCTAAATAACCCCATAGCAAGCCACACAGAAATGTAAGCACCATGTGTTACACACATTGTAGGGTGATAACACAGCAGGACCACTGACAGTCTTACATTTTTTTTTTTTATTTTACAATCGATACTTCACTTAAACTGCAAGTCAACAACATAACATACATTCGATGTAACAATAACATCAAGCTCTTGTTCCCTTAAGGGCATAACATTTTTTTTTTTTTAAAGAATTCTATTTTTTGTATCAAATATCACAAGTCTTCTAAAGGATGAAAGAAAAGGAGAGATTGAAAGAAGGAGCTGAGAGAAGGAAATTAGAGAGAGAGAGGTTAGAGAGAGGAGGAAGAAGAGAGAAGAGAAGAAAAAAAGGGGGGGGAGGGGAACAAAAGGGAGGGGAAAAGTGAGGTGAAATGCGGAGGGGGAGCATTTGTCATCACGCCGAGGAAGTCAGAGCAGTGTGCCCATAGGTTCAAATTGTTTTGTTCCATATTTCCCTCATCAATTCATAAGTATCCAGTTTGTGCATTTTAAGATAGTGGTATCTCTCCAGGGACAAAAGATCAGTGACCATAAGTCTCCACTCATCTGTTGTAGGGACTGTTTGAGATTTCCAATATTTGGGAATAAGTTTTTTGGCTGCTGTGATCATGATTAGTAGCAGTGGCTGTTTGCCTAGTCCTGTCAGTTTGGGCAGGGAGAGGAATAAGATAGCATTTGGGCTTGGGAGGATTTGAGTTGACATTATATCAGAGATAGCTAGGAATGTATCTCTCCAAAATTCCTCCAGTCTGGGGCATGTCCACCATATGTGAAGAAGAGTGCCTTCTTCTCCACAACCTCTCCAGCACGTATTGCTAAGTGTGGGGAATATCTTGCAAAGGCGGGAGGGGGTCAGGTACCAGCGGCAAGAAAGCTTAAGGTGGATCTCTTGCACCGTTGCCGACAGTCTTACATTTAGTGTATTGTAGGAAGTGTTACTGCCCATTACTAGATGATCTCACTGTCCCTCTAACCAGACTGGATCCATCTCCTCCCACCAGCATCAGTAGTGTTTACTGAAGTGTTTCTGTTCTCTGTCCAGAGGGAACTTAGATCCTCATGCAAATATAGTGCAGGAACTCCGTTCCCATGCGTTCCCGCTCGACTTGACCCCTGTGCGTATGTGACTCATATATAATGTGCGGAATCCGTTAAATATTAAGCTATTTTCTTTACATTTGACAGTTGAAATATATTTTATTTAATATTCAGAATGTAAATATTATACAGTCACATTAGTAAATGTTTATTGATACTTTTCAAAGTTTAATATTGATCTATAGATGTGTAACATTGTTCAATGTATTTTTAACTCTGCTGACAATTTCTTAGAATCCATAATGTTAATATTACATGTATTCCTTTGTTCTTAAATAAACATTGTGACTTATTGTCAGTGCTTCTTTTTTTAAATTTATTTACAATCCCAACAATGCACATCGATTGTGTGCTAAATGACAGTGTGTGAAATTATATTTGACTTTTCATAAATGCAAATCTCATGTTGAAAGATACGTTTACAACACCATATTTCACTAATGGTGAAATGCGTTATTTGTATTTAAAATAGACGTTACTTTGATAAATTGAAGGGACATCATTTATTTTTAAACCATTTTAAGGTCATTATTTACCAAAAAACAAACAGAGCATGTATTTCTATTAAATATTCACATATACTTAATTTTAAAATGTCATTCTCATTGTGTATTTTATTTTAAGGAGCAGATATGCAATACTGTGACGTATCTGAAGACATCTGACTAACCATTGCAACTATGCATTGTTTGCCACTCACAAATAAGCAGATAACTCCCAGTAATGCTTTGCTGCTCATGAGCCTATGTAGATCGGTTTTTCAACTTAGGATACCAAGAGAATGAACCAAATGTGATTATCAAAGGTAAATGTTGGATTTTGTAAAATTTGCTCTGTCGGAATCATGGAAGATGAATTTTGGATTGCATGTCCCTTTCACTACAAATGAAATAGCCATCACAAGCTATTAACAACAAATAGTTACATATTTACTTTTAGAATATTGTTCTTAACATTGATGAATGCATGTAATACACACTATTCGAATAGTAAATATGCAATGGTAATGTTTGAAGAAAATAAGATTTAGATGCAGCCATGTCTAAATATAAGAATACATTTAAATATATTAGTTTAGACACCATCAAAGGTTATAAACATTTAAATGGTCAGTCTCCACCAAATAGATATTTACTTTATTACCATTCCACATTTTGGCATACTCGACCCTATTATATAAATATACATTTGACCTGTGTTAGGACCTTAGGACCTTGTATATTATCCCATGTAAACTGGCCACTTATCTCCCTTCTTTGACGGAGCTTGTCAATGAATCAGTACAGACTCTTAAAGCGACAGTATACTATAATATATTTGTCCCTTAATGTGTTTCCAATAACTCTTTTTTTATCAGCAGCAGAGTATAAAATGTATATTTGCTTTTTAAGTTTTTTTTTTGTATATAAATGATCTGATTTTGGTTTTGAAGCCAGAACCAAATAAAATGTTTTGAGATTGTAGATATAATCTGATCTCATTACTTTATCACATTGTGTACATATACATGCTTCTTTATCTTATATCTGTCTGTAAACCAATCACCAATATTTGAAAATTAACATTTTATTACCTTCTCTCTTCTATACCCCACTGGGAGTGTAATTTCTTATGATGGCTGTGTTTACATAGCTTGGCCTTAAGGCCAAAGATTTTCTGAATAGGTAGAGATACCACAGGCTAAATCAACTATTTTAAATACAAAAATAAGGGTAATGGAAATACTTGTAAACAATTTAATACACTTCAGTCGGTAAAGTGGATAATTGAACAAATTGAATTTGAGAAAAATATTGGGTTAAATGTCCCTTTAAATGACTCCATTAGAGTGAACACTCTCATCAAAATAGCATACAAAAACTAGCTCTGTCTAAATGTGAAAATAAACTTATCTATAATGTTTTCTTTAAAGATCATTTAATCTACCTATGTTATCTTGCAACTAATGATAACATAATATTAAGCTATATTTATTTAAAAAATATCTTACAATTTTCTACAAACCTGAATGATAGATATTATAATGAGAATATAAATTAATCTAGACTGTCACTTTAATCTAGCAAGTTCACCCTACACATTTCTTAAAAGTGACATAACAAAAGTTGTTACGTAGACAACATATAATAATATGTACAAATATTATTTTAAATGCTAAATTATACTGCATAGCCTCGCCATTAACCCTTAATTAACATTTAATTGATTTCGAGATGTACAGAATTGTACATCTCTAAATCACACAACCAAAATTCATTATATGGCTGCATCTAACTCCACCTTCACTTTGGTAAAATACAAGACTTTAACACTCATTATCTGCTGGAGCTGTGTTGATATTTCAAAGTAAATTATATATAATAAAAGGCAAGTGCTTGTAAAATCGATCATTTAACAACCAGTAATGGGACTATTCTTTTCTTTCCATGTCTTTCTAATATTAGAAGGATGTGTTTGTTAGTGTCTTACTTGGATGGATATATTATATATAACTGGTATCTAGGCACTGCCCTCCAGAGGTACATAGGTTTACTCTGTAGGGATTTTTTGAGAATCTATATTTATTTCCATAACCAATTCCCCCTTACAAGGGAATTTATTTCTTCTAACATATATATATATATAGTATCTAATTTTAAAAGATGTGTTTAAATAAATAAAAAATATATTGTATGTAAAGATATTTATTTTAAAAATAAGATACAATAACTACAAATTATTTTGTGAACTCAGCAAACTTGAAAATCTGTAAGAAAAAAGAATACAAATAATTAGAATATGAAAGCAAGTATGTTATTTCATAACACATTAATAAAATATTTATCTGTAAGTATAATAATTCTAAAGTCATCTTCTGTCTATGCTATAAACTTGTTTGTTCTGATATTAAAGCCAGGTTCAGACTGGATATCTATATATACATAATTTGAAAGTAATCACTTTAAATTGGCTAATCAAAAGTTGACTTACATAGTAACATTTAAAATTAGACAAATTAATGTCTAATATCCTATTTTGTGCAAATATTAATTAACTATTCAATTGTATGAGGGACATAATTGAATGTAATATTTTCTGTCCCTTCAAAAACTAAAATACATAAATGTCACCTATGAAATTATTTCAGATGAAATGTATAATTTATTATCTGTATGATAGGTCAACATCTGAGTCCTCTATAGCACAAAGTATGGGGAATGTATATAAATTAAATATTAATAAAATAAGACATTGTGAAAACTAATTGTTAGACACATTCAATTTATTTATCAATAATTCCACCATTATTCCTCCTATGATTCTTTGCATTGTGCAAACTAACCTGATGTATGGTCTTTAAAAGTTGATTATAGTCCAAATATCAATTTATCTGCATTATGTGTCACATTCATCACTTTCAAAATTGTGTACATTTCCCATGTGAAGGTGTCTTTAGATGTTCTAGAAGTCAGCTCAGTTGAAAGACAATGCCACAGACATGATCACATTGGTGTACTAAATAGCACTCACAGCACTTCACAATACAATAGTGGGTAGATATATAACAAGCCCCAAAAGAAGGGGGAGGAGTTAAAACATAATTTTTAATAAGCAATAAAATAGAAAAATATTAAAATCACAAAATGGACAAAACAATGCCTATTAGTAAATTTGAAGACCCTGTCAAACATCAAGACACTGGTATATGGGGTGCTGTGAAACCCAAAATGAGGGTACTAGGTCGATTCACCTAGAGAGATATATATATATGTGTGCACTCTAAGTGCTGATGGCCGATATAAAGACATATTCCCTGATAGTCAATATGTAACAGACATACCAGTATTGTAGATCAATAATATTTTCTCAAATGTACTGGAATTTTTGAAACACCTAGAAATGTTGATAATAACACCAGGTTCAATACAGTAAAATGATAGGATACCTATAGTGCTGTTAATAATCCAGTATAGTATGGCTTATTGACCACACAGATCTTCAAGTGTATATGATCATGTAAAATTTAAAGGTGTACATAGTATATCAGTGTAATACTCTTATTTGTAATAAACAGGCAAATAATCTATTCCCTGGTAAATATGAGGTGTACACTCACAATTTACATTTGTATTCGAATGGTGGTGTTAATGTCAGAAGATATATCAGTAATATTGAAAATTCAAGAGATCATGCGCACATTTGCACCAGTGTTCTTGTATTGCCTATTATCAAAACAGATATGTGAACACATTAGTGCATTACCAAATCCTGCAATTTAATAGGAAAACACCCAAAATGTCTGCTTATAAATTAAGGGGCTCTAGTAAATTAAAAATAGAGCAAAAAATATTTAGAGCAGGTAATACTTAAAATATGATTGAGGGGTAAATCGCAATTATTGCGGTAGTAGATTACTAGCAATATATAGAACTGGTAATAGGTTATGAGTCTATGCGCATATTTTGCACCTGGATTTATGCTATACCATTAATATGCTACTGCACTGAGTTATTCAAGGATAAGCACAGGTATTTTGCATATTTTGCACCCGGATTTATGTTATATCACTAATATGCTGTTGCACTATGTTATTCGAGGATAAGCACACGTATTTTGCACCTTCTTATGTAGTAACGTTATTGTTCAAAATCATTATATATAAGATTTATAAGATATAAAATGATCCTTCAGCAGTAATGCGAAGCGTTAACCTCTTGTGTTAATCAATTTTACAATACTGGACACACTATTGTCACTACAATATCCAGGGATATACCAGCATTCTTCTGGCTCTAAAACTCAGGCACACATTTGTCCCCGTAATCTATTATTGTAAGCTGTAAGACAATATGTGCGGCAATGGAATTGAAACGCTTTGGACAGATACACTTGTAAGCCCCACAGTTTGTTTTGTGAGCTGCTGGTGCAATGCTGAATACGGCGAGCGTATTGCTCGCCGTATTCAGTGAGGTCTGGCGGACCTGATTTGCAGTGTCGGATCAGGTCCGCCAGACCTTGATAAATATGCCCCACTGTGTCATCTATAGATAGGCGCACATATTGCACCAAGGATATTGGTTATACACAAAAGTATTATCGTTAAAAATACTGGGGAACAAAATTATCTGGTATGAATCAATATTCCAGGGGCAACACAAGTTGTCAGCCACTTGTATTTACCAGCATGCTAATAATTGACGCACGGTTAGTGTATTTTAGGCATTTAGTGGTCACAATTTTGCTAATTTAATAATAGAAAATCAGAGTTCTCACTGCCCTGACATGTTTTGCCCGTATGCTTTTTCAAAGATGGGGGCGCCGCATTCTTTACGGCTTTTTATAGGCTGAGACTAATGACAAGGATAAGTTTCAGTTAGCTGATAGGTCCAATTAGGAGGTGTATAGATGATGCAGATTGCATCATCTCAAACTAACATGGACGTTTTAGGATATTCCAACATTAATAGTGGAACTTATTGGTCAAAGTGAATAATATCTTTGTTTAAAAAAAAAGAACATTGAAAGGGTTGTACATGTTTGATCTTCACATTACATGTTATACCAAATTCTAATAAAATCAGTATCATATCATTCTAGTGAACGTGTCAGATATTGAATAAAAAAACATTTTAAGATGTGTGTGAGGTGTTACGTTGCGTGTGGGTACCAAAACTACAGTGATAAATTACTTAATAATGAGTGGAATGTGATGTAAAGGTACAATTGGGGAATCAGTGAAGGTGACAAAAGGAAAAATACCTGAATAATAAAATAAACCATCTTGAAAAAGGTAAATTATCCCTATGTGCTTGTGGAAAAGGAGGGATTGTGAAAGTGTAATATCCTGCTAGATATGTGTGTACCACATGTGCTATGTATCCAAACTGACTTGTATAGGAAAGAGACGGCAACTAACAGCCTATTACATAGAAGTAGCGCACATGCTCCTGGTACTATGAAGTCACTGCCCGTAGGTGAATTTCTCAGATTGCACAGAAATTGTAGCGATATTTCCTTTTTCAAACAGCAAACCCAAGAGCTGGAAAGCAGATTGCAGGACAGGGGTTACAGTAAATGGAGCATTAAAAAAGCTAAATCCAGAGCGTTCAACACTGACAGATCACACCGTTTACAAAAGAAAACTAAAGAGAGTGATACTCAGACACGTTTAATTCTAACATACAACCCTTAAGTGTACCTAATATCTGAATTAATGAATAAACACTGGGACATACTGATGATGGGTACCGATTTGAAATCAATAGTGGGCGCCAAAGTCGAAATAGAATACAGAAGAACTAGAAACATCAAGAATAGGATTTCTAGCAGACATTTCAATCCTGGAAAAACTTAGACCTCAGTAGTACCCGGCTCCTTACCATGTGGTACATGTTCAACATGTAAACATATTAAGAAAACGTATATTATTCAAGATATGTTTGGGCACCAACATAAAATCAATAAATACATTAGCTGCTCATCAGAAGGAGTGACATACACACTGGTTTGCAAATGCCAAAAAACCTATGTTGGCATGACCAGTAGAAAACTAAGAACTAAATTTAGACGATGGGAAAAAACTCACTTCTGTGGCATCTCATTTTTTAAAGTTCCATGAATCCAAACCCAAAGATTTAAAATGCCAAGGAATTGAAAAAAAATCCCTTGGCATCAGAGGGGGCAATTTGGAACAGGCACTGCTCAGAGCGGAGTGCAAATGGATATATCTGTTGAACTCAGTCCATCCCAAAGGACTAAACGAACAAAACAACTATTATTGCTTCCTATAATATTCTTTTATCTCTGCATTTTTCCTTTATTCCAACATAATAAGTGGAAAATTACATATATTTATTAATATCCTCATTCTAGATACCAATATAACAATTCTACACTAATATCATCCATTCTATTAAAATATAACCACCTAAAAATTATGAGAATGATTTAAAAAAAGCTCTTTTTGTACAGTAGTCACGTTCTCCTATTTAGCGACATCACTTTCAACAAAAATATATGTACTCACATATCTAGCAGGATATTACACTTTCACAATCCCTCCTTTTCCACAAGCACATAGGGATAATTTACCTTTATCAAGATGGTTTATTTGATTATTCAGGTATTTTTTCTTTTGTTACCTTCACTGATTCCCCAATTGTACCTTTACATAACATTCCGCTCATTATTAAGTAATTTATCACTGTGGTTTTGGTACCCACATGCAATGTACCACTCACACACATCTTAAAATGTTTTTTTATTCAATATCTGACACGTTCACTAGAATGATATGATACTGATTTTATTAGAATTTGGTACAACATGTAATGTGAAGATCAAACATGTACAACCCTTTCAATGTTCTTTTTAAACAAATATATTATTCACTTTGACCAATAAGTCCCACTATTAATGTTGGAATATCCTAAAATGTCCATGTTAGTTTGAGATGATGCAATCTGCATCATCTATATACCTCCTAATTGGACCTATCAGCTAACTAAAACTTATCCTTGTTATTAGTCTCAGCCTATAAAAAGCGCTCTGATTTTCTATTTTTAAATTAGCAAAATTGTGACCACTAAATGCCTAAAATACACTAACAGTGCTTCAATTATTAGCATGCTGGTAAATACAAGTGGCTGATGACTTGGATCGCCCCTGGAATATTGATTCATACCAGATAATTTTGTTCACCAGTATTTTTAACGATAATACTTTTGTGTATAACCAATATCGTCAGTGCAATATGTGCGCCTATCTATAGATGACACAGTATCTCTGAATTTCGTTTTATAATATAAATTTGACTGCAAAATGTGCGCCTAGTCTGTTAATCCAACGTTACTTTCTTGATATACTGTTGTCTACTTTTTACCCGCAATTATAGTAGTTTACTGCTGACCTAGTATTTACTGTTCCAAAATACTGTTTATTTCTTAAGCGTATTAGCCAATAGAACATTACTCTGAGGCAGCAATACAAACTGCGGGGCTTAACAGTGTATCTGTGCAAAACGTTTCAATTCGATTGCTGCACACATTGTTTGACAATTTACAATAATAGATTACAGTGAAAAATGTGTGCCTGAGTTTTAGAGCCAGAAGAACGCTGGTATATCCCTGGATATTGTAGCGACAATAGTGTGTCCAGTATTGTAAAATTGATTAAGACAAGAGGTTAACGCTTCGCATTACTGCTGAAGGATCATTTTAAATCTTATAAATCCTATAGTATGTAATGGTTTTGAACAATAACGTTACTACATAAGAAAGTGCAAAATACGTGTGCTTATCCTTGATTAACATAGTGCAACAGCATATTAGTGATATAACATAAATCCGGGTGCAAAATATGCAAAATACGTGTGCTTATCCTTCAATAACTCAGTGCAGTAGCATATTAATGGTATAGCATAAATCCGGGTGCAAAATATGCGCCTAGACTCATAACCTTTTACCAGTTCTATATATTGCTAGTAATCTACTACCGCAATAATTGTGATTGACCCCTCAATCATATTTTAAGTATTACCGGCTCTAAATATTATTTTGCTCTATTTTTAATTTACTAGAGCCCCTTAATTTATAAGCAGACATTTTGGGTGTTTTCCTATTAAATTGCAGGATTTAGTAATTCACTAATGTGTTCACATATCTATTTTGATAATAAGCAATACAAGAACACTGGTGCAAATCTGCGCATGATCTCTTGAATTTTCAATATTACTGATATATCTTCTGACATTAACATTAACACCACCATTCAAATACAAATGTAAATTGTGAGTGTACACCTCCTATTTACCAGGGATTAGATTATTTGGGGCCTATCTATCAAGCTCCTTATGGAGCTTGATGCCCCGTGTTTCTGGCGAGCCTGCAGGCTCGCCAGAAACAGCAGTTATGAAGCAGCGGTCACAAAGACCGCTGCTCCATAACCTGTCCGCCTGCTCTGAGCAGGCGGACAGACATCGCCGGAATTCAACCCGATCGAGTACGATAGGGTTGATTGACACCTCCCTGCTGGCGGCCCATTGGCCGCGAGTCTGCAGGGGGCGGCGTTGCACCAGCAGCTCTTGTGAGCAGCTGGTGCAATGCTGAATATGGAGAGCGTATTGCTCTCCGTATTCAGCGAGGTCTGGCGGACCTGATCCACACTGTCGGATCAGGTCCGCCAGACTTTGTTAAATAGAGTCCTTTGTCTGTTTATTACAAATAAGAGTATTACACTGATATACTATGTACACCTTTACATTTTACATGATCATATACACTTGAAGATCTGTGTGGTCAATAAGTCATACTATACTGGATTATTAACAGCACTATAAGTATCCTATCATTTTACTGTATTGAACCTGGTGTTATTATCAACCTTTCTAGGCGTTTCAATAAATTCCAGTACATTTGAGAAAATATTATCGATCTACAATACTGGTATGTCTGTTACGTATTGACTATCAGGTAATATATACTAACTTTATATCGGCCATCAGCACTCAGAGTGCACATGTGTATATATATATATATATATATATATATATATATATATATATATATATATATATATATATATATATATATATATATATAAGGGAATTGAACTAGTACCCTCATTTTGGGTTACCCAGCACCCCATATACCAGTGTCTTCTTGACGTTTGACATGGTCTTCAAATTTACTAATAGGCATTTTTTTGTCCATTTTGTGATTTTAATATTTTTCTATTTTATTGCTTATTAAGTTATGTTTTAACTCCTTCCCCTTCTTTTGGGGCTCGTTATATATGTTTTGTTCTACCCACTATTATATCATGAAGTGTTGTGATTGCTATTTAGTACACACTTTTCCAAGTATTCTTTACTTGGTCTTTTTTGTATTCAATTTTCGTGTACAGCACCTCTTTTCTTAAATAGCACATTAATAACTGTGCATATTATAACAATAGATCAATAACTAATTAATATTAGGAAACAACACTGGTAGTGCCATCAGTTATTTTTTCTTTAACTATGATCACATTGGTATTCTTCACTTTCAGTCTGTAGATGAAGTAAATCTCCCTAATCGAAAATAAAGTTTAAATCAAAGTATCTAATACAGTGGTATATAGTTCTGCATCCCTCCCCCTTTACACTAACTATTTCCTAAATGTTTATTAGCAATAGCTCAATAAGCTTATGTAGCCTCTTTTGTGTTATGTTATAACAATCAAGTGTGAAGCTGAGTCACATACATTGTGCATACTCAACCTCTGATGTATGACTTTGTCAATTCAATGTGCTTCAGAGTATCACTTTATCTGTGGCATTCATCCCTTTCAGACTATCTAAAATCTAATAATGTCTAAATTGAATAATACATTATACCCATTTCAATTATTTATTTTTACCAGTGAAACCAATATAACATCTCAACATTCACAAATATACATTTCTGACATTCAAAAACAAAACAAAAACAAATCAGTGGCCAAAATAGCCACCTTTCTTTGCAAGGACACTCAAAAGCCTGCCATCCATGGATTCTGTCAGTGTTTTGATCTGTTCACCATCAACATTGCGTGCAGCAGCAACCACAGCCTCCCAGACACTGTTCAGAGAGGTGTACTGTTTTCCCTCCTTGTAAATCTCACATTTGATGATGGACCACAGGTTCTCAATGGGGTTCAGATCAGGTGAACAAGGAGGCCATGTCATTAGATTTTCTTCTTTTATACCCTTTCTTGCCAGCCACGCTGTGGAGTACTTGGACGCGTGTGATGGAGCATTGAAAATCATGTTTTTCTTGAAGGATGCAGACTTCTTCCTGTACCACTGCTTGAAGAAGGTGTCTTCCAGAAACTGGCAGTAGGACTGGGAGTTGAGCTTGACTCCATCCTCAACCCGAAAAGGCCCCACAAGCTCATCTTTGATGATACCAGCCCAAACCAGTACTCCACCTCCACCTTGCTGGCGTCTGAGTCGGACTGGAGCTCTCTGCCCTTTAGCAATCCAGCCATGGGCCCATCCATCTGGCCCATCAAGACTCACTCTCATTTCATCAGTCCATAAAACCTTAGAAAAATCAGTCTTGAGATATTTCTTGGCCCAGTCTTGACGTTTCAGCTTGTGTGTCTTGTTCAGTGGTGGTCGTCTTTCAGCCTTTCTTACCTTGGCCATGTCTCTGAGTATTGCACACCTTGTGCTTTTGGGCACTCCAGTGATGTTGCAGCTCTGAAATATGGCCAAACTGGTGGCAAGTGGCATCTTGGCAGCTGCACGCTTGACTTTTCTCAGTTCATGGGCAGTTATTTTGCGCCTTGATTTTTCCACACGCTTCTTGCAACCCTGTTGACTATTTTGAATGAAACGCTTGATTGTTCAATGATCACGCTTCAGAAGCTTTGCAATTTTAAGAGTGCTGCATCCCTCTGCAAGATATCTCACTATTTTTGACTTTTCTGAGCCTGTCAAGTCCTTCTTTTGACCCATTTTGCCAAAGGAAAGGAGGTTGCCTAATAATTATGCACACCTGATATAGGGTGTTGATGTCATTAGACCACACCCCTTCTCATTACAGAGATGCACATCACCTAATATGCTTAATTGGTAGTAGGCTTTCGAGCCTATACAGCTTGGAGTAAGACAACATGCATAAAGAGGATGATGTGGTCAAAATACTCATTTGCCTAATAATTCTGCACTCCCTGTATGATGTATTATTTACCTATAATAATATAATATATTTTAGATTTTGATATAGTAATTTCTTGAATAATCCTAACATGTTTGCCCGGTTCTACTTTCATTTTATTAAAAGTGTCACATTTTCTCAATGCTCCTATATAACTTATAGTATTTACCTTCTGAAGTAGCGGTTAATGATGTTGCCTATGACATTGACCCCCTTGTCCTGGAATGGCCCCTCTATGACTTCATCATCCTCATTTCATTGGAGGGCTAGGGGCACCTTGATGTCCTGCAGCATCCCTGCTTGTTGAACTATGTTATGAAGGACACTGCAGGCTATAATGATCTTCGCCACCTTCCTAGGTCTATATTTTAAGGCTCCTTCAGACCTATCCACACATCAAAAGCACATTTTGAGGAGCCCAAACATCCGTTCCACTACAGCCCTGGTTCACCTATGCGCCCGATTGTAGCGCTCCTGTGCCTTGGTGGGGTAACATAGAGGCGTAATGAGCCAATTCCGGCTCATGTAACCCAAATCACCTATAAATAATTAACATTACAAAATGTCAATATTACAAATATCTGATAAATAATAAGATAAAAAATAAATTTAAAGAAAGAAAAGAAAATGATACAATGGGGCATATTTATCAAGCTCTGTATTGAGCTTGAGGCCCCTTGTAAAGACCGCTGCTGCATAACTTGTCTACCTGCTCTGAGGCGGCAGACAGAAATCAACCTGACTGAACACGATCGGGTTGATTGACACCCCCTGCTAGCAGCCAATTGGCAGCAAATCTGCAGAGGGCGGCATTGCACCAGCAGTTCTTGTGTAATGTGCAAAATGTGCAGATATAGGATGTGGTCTATTTACTTGTCTCTTTCAGCAAATGTCTAGGTTTATATAAACAGATATGTAGCAGGTCATAGCCTTGACAATACTTTAAAAGGGACGGTGTAGCTCTTTGAACATAACTGACATAGACGACAGTTTACCATTTTGCTGATTTTCCAGAGTCTTTTAAAGTCACTAGCAGAGCAATTAAAGTTTATTGCATAGACATTTTAGCTAGGTTATGTAAACGTTTTAACCTCATTATAATTTCATGGAGTTTATGCGATTTTCGTATACACAAAGGCATTGGGGTGTATTTATCAATGTGCGAGCGGACATGATACGAAGTAACATATCATGTCCGCTGCACTTTGATAAATGCCAACAGTATATTTTGTTGGCATTTATCAAAGTGCAGCGGACATGATATGTTACTTCGTATCATGTCCGCTCGCACATTGATAAATACACCCCAATGCCTTTGTGTATACGAAAATCGCATAAACTCCATGAAATTATAATGAGGTTAAAACGTTTACATAACCTAGCTAAAATGTCTATGCAATAAACTTTAATTGCTCTGCTAGTGACTGTTACGGTTACCCTTAGTCTCGCTGAGAGATGGACCGCTTAGTAGCCTGGATCCCTATTGCTAAAGAGGGGAGAAGCTGCTTTCCATAGTATTCTATATGAGTCTCGCAAATATAGAATAATCTCCCTTAGCTGCAGTACAGCTAGGATACCCTTCTGCCCACAAAAACGAGTCAACGCTGCGATTGAGGGTCAAACAAGAACTCAGGACTGGGATGCCCAGCCTGCTTTTTATTAAGGTTACATGCACACAGGGCACTCCCAGGGGGAGAGGGGGGGAAGCACAAAATCCCCCATCACACATTTAGATAGAGAGCACTGTCCTTTGACAGGCCACAATAGGATTACAGTACTTAAGATAACAAGTTTACAAGTTCATCTTATCAATTAGCAGTCTGGCTCCAGAGGTGATTAGACAATAGTTTCTAAAAGCTGAAAAAAAAGAGTTAACTCTTTATGAAATGATACTTGTTACGGTTTTCTTGGAGCCCTTCTTAGGCGCTGGCTTGCTGGTTCAGGCATTGCTGCTGGGAAATAAGCTCTTCACAACAAAATAACTAATGCTTCTGTAACAGTGCTCCCTTTCTGTGGAACACTCTGGCAGACACGGTCTGACCCCTTTTCGGGGCAGACTAAGGCTGTCCAGACCGCTGGTTATGCGGGGCTGAGGTCGGTTTGTCTGGACAACCCGTCGGCGTTGCCATTCTGTTTCCCAGGTCTGTAAGTAATGGTGAAATTGAAGGGTTGCAACGATAAGCTCCAACGTAATAGCCTGCCGTTATCTCCAGAGACCCGGTTCAGCCACACCAACGGGTTATGGTCGGTGACCAGAGTGAACTCCTGACCATATAAATAGGGAGTCAATTTCTTTAATGCCCACACCAAAGCCAAACACTCCTTTTCGACCGCTGCATAGCTGACTTCGCGGGGCAGGAGCTTCCGGCTGATGTAGGCAACTGGATGCTCCCCTCCATCTTCGCCTACTTGGCTGAGGACGGCTCCCAGCCCGAACATGGAAGCATCTGTATGGACGATAAAACGTTTGTTAAGGGCTGGGGCCGCCAAGACAGGAGCGTTAATTAGAGCATTTTTGAGAGCCTGGAAAGCCGTTTCACAGTGGGGAGACCACAGGACCTGTCGAGGTAAGTTCTTTTTGGTCAAGTCAGTCAGGGGTTTGGCAAGTGTGCTGTAGTCTGGTACGAACCGTCTATAGTACCCTGCCGTGCCCAGGAAGGCTAGGACCTGAGTCTTAGTGATGGGGGTGGGCCAATTGGCGACAGCTTCTATTTTGGCCGGCTCTGGTCGCTGCTTTCCACACCCCACCCGGTGACCCAGGTACTGTACCTCGGCCATCCCAAAGTGGCATTTTTCTGGCTTCAGAGTCAGGCCAGCAGCCCGGATCTGATCCAGAACCATTCCCACATGAGCTAAGTGGTCCTCCCAGGACTCACTGTGGATCGCTATGTCGTCCAGGTAGGCGCAAGCAAAACTCTGGAAGCCATCCAGGAGCCTATCCACCAAGCGCTGGAATGTAGCTGGGGCATTCTTCATCCCAAACGGCATTACCCTAAACTGATATAAGCCGAATGGAGTGACGAATGCCGACTTGGGGATAGCCTCCGGGGCCAGGGGAATCTGCCAGTAACCTTTGCAGAGGTCAATAGTGGTCAGGTAATTTCCCCTGGCTATACGATCGAGTAGCTCGTCTACCCTGGGCATAGGGTAAGCGTCCGTCACGGTCTTTTCATTGAGCCTCCGATAGTCTACGCAGAACCGGGTGGTCCCATCTTTCTTGGGCACCAAGACAACTGGGGAGGCCCAGGGACTATCGGAGGGCTCAATTACCCTGAGCTGGAGCATCTCATCGATCTCCTTCTTCATTCCTGTCCTAACTGCTTCGGGGATTCGGTACGGAGCCTGGCGCAAGGGAGCTTGTCCCGGAGTATCTACCTGGTGGGTGGTTAAAGTAGTGTACCCTGGCTTCGGGGAGAAGGTGAGGTGTTTGGACTGGAGGAGTTGGTTGAGCTGCTCCCTTTCAGTGGGGCTAAGTCGGTCCCCTATCTGAACCTGCGCCACTATACCTGTGGGGAGGCTCTTTTCTAATAGGTCTGGAATGGGTAAACTGTCGGGGTCTTCCTGAGGGGAACAACATACGGCCGTCACGTTCTCTGGTCGCTCAAAATATTCCTTGAGCAGGTTTACATGGAATGTCTTTCTAAGATTGTTGTCGTGGCAGCTAGCTATCACATAAGTGGTGTCTCCCCTTTTCTCTACGATCTGGTAGGGACCCTGCCAGGACGCCTGCAATTTGTCTGTCTTCACCGGCTTAAGTACTAACACCTTTTGTCCTATGGTGAAGATTCTCTTTCGGGCCCCCCGATCGTACCATACTTTCTGTCTTCTCTGGGCCAACTGGAGATTAGCCCGCACGGATTTGGCTAATTGCTCCATTCGGTCCCTGAGTTCCAGCACGTATGGCACAATTGGGACACCGTCAGCCTCCATCTCTCCCTCCCAGTGCTCCCGGATCAGGTTTAGGGGTCCCCGTACCTTTCTTCCGTAGAGCAACTCGAAGGGAGAGAACCCTGTCGTTTCCTGGGGCACCTCCCGATAAGCAAATAGGAGGTGCGGCAGGAAGCGTTCCCAGTCTCGGTATTCCTGAGTGAACGTCTTGAGCATTTGCTTGAGGGTCCCATTGAACCTCTCACACAGCCCGTTCGTCTGGGGGTGGTATGGGGAGCTCAGGAGGGACTTAATTTTGCAAACCTGCCAGAGTTGTTGGGTCAATTCAGCCGTAAATTGGGTGCCTCGGTCGGATAGGATTTCTTTTGGAAATCCTACCCGGGAGAACACCTGTACTAGTGCATTCGCTACCGTATCCGCTTGTATGTTGGATAGGGCGACAGCCTCTGGGTACCTGGTAGCGTAGTCCACTACGGTAAGAATGTATCGCTTACCGGAGGGACTAGGGGTAGCCAGTGGTCCCACTAGGTCAATAGCAACCCGGCTGAAGGGTTCCTCTACAATGGGCATATTTACTAGCTGGGCTTTAGGGTGATCGCCTCGCCTTCCTACTCGTTGACACACATCGCAGGTGTTACAGTAAGTTCTAACGTCAGCGTGCACCCCTGGCCAAAAGAACGTGTGAGTAATGCGGTGTAGGGTACGGGTAACGGCTAGGTGGCCTGCTAAGGGGATGTCGTGGCCTATTTTGAGGATTTCTTGACGGTATTTGTGGGGCACTACCAGCTGTCGCCTACGCTGTCCCCTTTTCTCTGTCCAGCGGTATAGTTTCCCTTTTTCCCATAAGAATGTTTCGTTATCTGCCCCGCCCCCTCCGGTCTCTGCTCGTTCCCGGTACTTTTGTAAGGTCGGGTCAGTCTTAGACTCTGCCTCGAAAGCATCTGGGGTGTCCCAGGGTATGGGGCCTAACCTGTCAGGCAAGGTCGGGGTAGGTCTTACCTGTGTCTCCCGCACTGGTGAGAGCTCTCGCTCCGTCCGGGCTTGGGCCCGTGTAGTCACTGGGTCCGCCTCGTTGTTGCATACTGGAGCATAGGCAGAAGTCATGGGGCCCAAATCGTTGCCCAGTAGTACTTCGGCAGGTAAATTATCCATTAGGCCCACGTTCACAGCCCCCTTTCCCGCTCCCCAATCAAGATGCACTTTAGCTGTTGGAATTTTGTACACATCCCCCCCCGCCACTCTAACGGCCACAGTCTGTCCGGATCGCTTGTGCTCTGGCACCAAATGACTCTGTACCAGCGTGATAGTAGCCCCTGTGTCTCGCAATCCCTCGGTAGATCGCCCCTCGAGCCATACCCTCTGCCGATGGTGCTGGCGGTTATCTGAGGCAGCATATACAGGGTCTGCCTCGTGAAGCGGCCCCACATATCCCTCCATAGGGGCCTCTTGGTTAACACAGAGGGCCCGGGCCGGACGATAGGACCCAGAGGGGTAATTGTAATTCCTGGGTGTCTGGTGCGTATTAAGGGGGCAGCTAGCCATGAAATGCCCTGGTTGCTTGCATCGGTGGCAAGTCGGTCTGGGACGCTCAGAGCTGTTATTGGGTGGTCCTGAGTGTCGGACGGGCCCTGTGGGCACCGGGGCTCGGAATTCAGCACGAGGGGGTGCACGGTAAACCTCTCTGGGTTCGACCCGTGCTGGAGCTCGGTAGTTCATGGGTTCGTGAAGACGGGAGTCATAATGTTCATCAGCCAATTTGGCTGCTTCTTCTAAGGTAGAAGGCCGCCTGTCTCGCAGCCATTCCTTCCCTTGCTGTTCCATGCCATTATAAAAATGTTCTAAGAGAAACAATTGTAAAATTTCCTCCCCAGTCACCGCTTTACTTCCGCTCAGCCAGTGATTTGCCGCTCTCCGCATTCGGTGCGCCCATTCCATATGGGTATCGTTAGGCTTCTTTTCCGTGCCCCGAAACTGTCGGCGATACGTGTCCGGAGTTACAGCGTACCGTCGCAACAGTGTCTCCTTAACTAGCTCATATTGTGTCACTTCCTCAGCACCCAGAGTACGAAAGGCTTCCAGGGCTCGCCCGGATAGTTTCCCAGACAATATCGTGGGCCACTCTCTGTTGGGAATCTGGTGCAGGGCACATTGCCTTTCGAAGTCCGCCAAATATTCATCAATCCCTGTCTCGCTCTCTAGGAAGGGTCGAAATGCCGCATAGGGTATCTTGGGCCTCCCAGCATTTTCGACAGGGATGATTACCTGCGGGGCTTCAGCATTGCGGTGTGCATTCGCTAGGTTGAGTTCGTGGGCTCGAGTCTCTCGTATATCCTCGTCCGCCTCCGCCATCAACTGCTGTACCAATTCCATGGAGGGGTTCGGCCCGTATAATGAGAGCCTTTCCCGAACAATCCTGGTTTTTTCGTCACTAATCGTGGTCGGTGTTTCCGCCATTGTGAAGCTCTGATCCAGTTCGGTCAATTCTGCGATCAGCTCTCTCCTCGGCCGGTTGCTGGCGTACCCCCCTCTGCTTTCAAGTAAATCTTTTAGGGTTGTACGCTTCAATTTTTCGTAAGCGCTCTCCATCCGTTCTGTACCTCTCCTAGGAAATCCAGGAAAATCCCGCCGCTGCCGCCAAATGTTACGGTTACCCTTAGTCTCGCTGAGAGATGGACCGCTTAGTAGCCTGGATCCCTATTGCTAAAGAGGGGAGAAGCTGCTTTCCATAGTATTCTATATGAGTCTCGCAAATATAGAATAATCTCCCTTAGCTGCAGTACAGCTAGGATACCCTTCTGCCCACAAAAACGAGTCAACGCTGCGATTGAGGGTCAAACAAGAACTCAGGACTGGGATGCCCAGCCTGCTTTTTATTAAGGTTACATGCACACAGGGCACTCCCAGGGGGAGAGGGGGGGAAGCACAAAATCCCCCATCACACATTTAGATAGAGAGCACTGTCCTTTGACAGGCCACAATAGGATTACAGTACTTAAGATAACAAGTTTACAAGTTCATCTTATCAATTAGCAGTCTGGCTCCAGAGGTGATTAGACAATAGTTTCTAAAAGCTGAAAAAAAAGAGTTAACTCTTTATGAAATGATACTTGTTACGGTTTTCTTGGAGCCCTTCTTAGGCGCTGGCTTGCTGGTTCAGGCATTGCTGCTGGGAAATAAGCTCTTCACAACAAAATAACTAATGCTTCTGTAACAGTGACTTTAAAAGACTCTGGAAAATAAGCAAAATGGTAAACTGTCGTCTATGTCAGTTATGTTCAAAGAGCTACACCGTCCCTTTTAAAGTATTGTCAAGGCTATGACCTGCTACATATCTGTTTATATAAACCTAGACATTTGCTGAAAGAGACAAGTAAATAGACCACATCCTATATCTGCACATTTTGCACATTACACAAACACAACTGTTTGCGAACATTACAGTGGCAATCACCTAACTTCTTAACCATGCGTGCACAAGTACTCCCCAATGAGCCACCCATGAGGAAACTGTCTGTCCTCAAACTATTGACAGAGTGAGGACTGCCTGAGGATACGGGCGTCATGACTGGTGCCCCCGAAATTCGCAAACACGTTCATAATTCACATCCGTGCATCAGTGGCGTCACTAGGGTTGGTGTCACCCGGTGCCGTAAGTTATGGTGTCACCCCCCCCCAGAAAGCAGACACACAAAAACACAGGCAAACACACATACAAACACTCAGACACACTTAAAAACATACTCAGATGCACACACAAACACTCGGAAACACACTCAGACACACACACAAAAACACACACACAAAAACACTGAGACACACACGCACACAAAAACTCAGACACACACTTACAAAATATGTAAACTGCACTGCATTAATTATAAAGCGCATGCCTAGAGCTGCTCCCTGGCTCAGCAGAGCATCAAATGAAAGATAAACAGAGCACTCTAAAAATAAATCACTAAAGAAAAGGTTTAGGCGCAAACTATGAAAATTCTGCTCTCTGACTCTGTTCCAAGTCTGTCAGTGCACAGCCCCGGGCCGCGTGCCTACCGCTTCTTATGGCCAATCACCTCTGCACTCTGCCCACCCCCAGACCCCCGCCCGCCCTCCTACCTGTTCAGTGTGCACTTAGTGTACTGTAACCGTAATGGTCTGGTGGGCATCATTCGTGGCTCCTTCACTTTAAAGACAGTGTCAAACAATCATGCGGTCAGGTGGCAGGCATCCCCTCATGATTTGCCAGTTCCCATTTAGAGAGACAGCACACCAGTGAGTGACTCCACTGCTCCACATGTCGCTGAGCAGTGAGCACAGATAGGCAGGCAGGTTTAGGAAAGCAGCGCAACTTTGCAAGCCCCACGGCATGCCCACAACATTCATAGCGAAATTGGGCAGGGGAGAAGCAAAGTACAAACAAGCAAAAGCAGCCGGGAAAACTATTTGTTGAAATTGCAGCACTGGCTCAAGGGGCAAAAAAATTGTGTGTCTACAACTTCCCCAGTCCCACCAATGTTCACAAATGCCAGCCCCTCTAATAAAAAAAAATCTATGCATCTCAACATTGTATTTCTTTGAATTTCAATAAAATTAAAAAAAAATTTTTTTTTTGGTGTCACCCCCTGGAGGGTGTCACCCGGGTGCGGCCCGCCCCCCCCCCAGTGACGCCACTGCCGTGCATCGCAAATTAAATGCACATTCAAACTATGAAAGTGTTTTCGATTTCGGAAGGGACATCTGCTGCTGGAGCTCGCATAGCAATATGGGTGCTCTCAAAACATTTAGCATTTCAGCTATTCCATAGAATTCCCTCTTGAGTCCTAACAGTACTAATAAAAATAAACCTAAGATTAAATTAAAATAAATTAATCTAAAATTATCAAAAATAAAAATTACAGAAAATAATAAACAAATTTATACAAAATAAAAAAATTAAACCTAATCCCTATGAAAATAAAAAAATAAAAAAGTCCCCAAATCTAATGTTAAACTACCAATAGCCCTTAAAATGGCATTTTTTAGGGCACTGCCCTAAGTTAAACAGCTCTTTTATTTATTTATTTATTTATTTATTTATTTATTTATTATTTATTTATTTATTTATAAAATATTTTACCAGGAAGGATACATTGAGATTTCTCTTGTTTTCAAGTATGTCCTGGGACCACAAAACATTGCATTGATACAATGGGTACAATAAAATACAAAAACAATAATAATACACAATATATGCAAACATTTAACATAGAACTGGTAGGGAATATTTAATCAACCATGACAGGCACATTCTGTTTTGAGATATGTAGAGAGGGATCTCTTAAAGGATATTAGACTTGGGGAAGTTTTTAAAGTGTGCGGGAGGTGATTCCATAACTGTGGTGCTCTGTGGCAAAAGGAGGATCGAGCTGCTTTCTTTTTGTGTTGAGGCAAGCTAAATAATGTGCTGTTATTGGATTGGAGGTTATAGGAGGTGGGAATAGCAGGGGAGAGCATTCTGCTCAGGTAGGGTGGGAGCTTCCCATAAAGGCTCTTAAACACAAGGCAGGAAAGATGGAGGGTGCGTCTGGATTCCAGTGACAGCCAGTTTAGTTCCTTTAGCATGTCACAATGGTGGGTCCTGTAGTCACATTGTAGCACAAAGCGGCAGAACGAGTTATACAATGTATTTAGTTTATTAAGGTGAGTTTGCGATGCAGGTGCATATACTACGTCCCTGTATACTAAGTCCCCCGTCTAACAGTAAAACCCCCCAACCAACAAACCTTTCAAAATAAAAAAAACCTAACACTAAAAAATCTTACACTACCCATTGCCCCTAAACGGGCATTTGTATGGGCATTCAGCTCTTTTAAGAGTGCCCAATAAATCCCTAATCTAATTCCCCCTCTCTTTTGCTCTCTCTCCCCCCTCTCTTTTGCTTTCTCTCCCCCTCTCTTTTGCTCTCTCTCTCCCCCTCTCTTTTGCTCTCTCTCTACCCTCTCTTTTGGTCTCTCTCCCCCTCTCTTTTGCTCTCTCTCCACCCTCTCTTTTGCTCTCTCTCCCCCCTCTTTTTGCTCTCTCTCTCCCCCTCTTTTGCTCTCTCTTTTGCTCTCTCTCTCCCCCCTCTTTTTGCTCTCTCTCTCCCCCTCTTTTGCTCTCTCTTCCCCTCTTTTGCTCTCCTTCCTCTCTTTTACTCTCTCTTCCCCCTCTTTTGCTCTTTCTCCCTCTCTTTTGCTCTCTCCCCCCCTCTTTTGCTCCTAATAGTAATAATAAAAAATAAACCTAAGATTAAATTAAAATAAATTAATCTAAAATTATCAAAAATAAAAAAGTCTAACATTACAGAAAATAATAAACAAATTTATACAAAATAAAAAAATTAAACCTAATCCCTATGAAAATAAAAAAGCCCCCCAAAATAAAAAAGCCCCCAAATCTAATGCTAAACTACCAATAGCCCTTAAAAGGGCCTTTTTGTAGGGCACTGCCCTAAGTTAAACAGCTATTTTACCTTAAAATATACTAAGTTCCCCCTCTAACAGTAAAATCCCACAACCAACAAACCTTTCAAAATAAAAAACCTAACACTAAAAAATCCTAAACTACCCATTGCCCCATTAGGGGCATTTGTATGGACATTCAGCTCTTTTAAGAGTGCCCAATAAATCCCTAATCTAATCCCCCCCAAAAAAACTAACCCCCAAATAGGTACTCACTGTTCCTGAAGTCCTGCGGAGATGGTCCTGTTCCAGGTGGTGAAGTCTTCTTCCAAGCGTCTGAAATCTTCTTCCAAGCGGGGGCCACTTCCTTCTTCATCGAGGACCAAGCCGGTGCAGAGGAGAGATGAGCACGGAGTAGGACAGGCGACCGCGGAGCCATGAAGCATGGAGGATCATCTTTGTACGATCACCGCCGTACACTGAATAGTGAATTCAAGGTATGCGTTTAAATATGGCGTCCCTTGCATTCCTATTGGCTGATTTGATTCTTCAAATTCAAATCAGCCAATAGGATGAGAGCTACTGAAATCCTATTGGCTGTTCAAATAAGGGCATTAAAAGAGCTCAATGCCCATACAAATGCCCCTCTCTACTTATCCTCTATCTGTTTGCAGCCTTTGATACTGTCGACAACCCTCTTTTGCTCTGTACCCTCCAATCCTTTGGCATCTGTGACACAGCTCTCTCTTGGCTCTCTTTCTATCTGTCTAACCGTACCTTTAGTGTAGCCTTCTCTGGAGTATCCTCTGCCCCATTACCTCTTTCTGTTGGGGTACCGCAAGGCTCTGTCCTCGGTCCCCTTCTCTTCTCAATCTACACGTCATCACTAGGCTCCTTAATAGAGTCCCACGGGTTTTAATCTCATTTATATGCCGACGATACACAAATCTACCTCTCTGCACCAGAATTATCTCCTTCCTTGCTAACCCGTGTCACTAACTGTCTCTCTCATATCTCATCTTGTATGTCCTCTCACTACCTCAAGCTAAATCTCTCCAAAACTGAGCTCCTTATTTTCCCCCCTTCTTCAAAAATCTCCACCCCCCCATGTCTCTATAACTGTTGACAACTCCATCATTACCCCAACCTCACATGCCCGATGTCTTGGGGTCACACTTGACTCAGATCTTTCTTTCACTCCTCACATTCAGTCCTTGGCTAAAGCCTGCCGCTTCCCCCTTAAAAACATAGCTAAAATTAGACATTTCCTTACACAAGACACAACAAAGATTTTAATCCACTCTCTCATCCTTTCCCACCTCGACTACTGCAACTCTATCCTCTCTGGTCTCCCTAGCTGCCGCCTAGCTCCTTTACAATCCATAATGAATGCCTCTGCCAGGCTCATCTTCCTTGCACGTCGCTCTTCATCTGCCACACCTCTCTGCCAATCCCTTCACTGGCTTCCTCTTGCCTCCAGGATTAAACACAAAATTCTCACTCTGACACAAAAAGCCCTCAATTGCATTGCTCCCCCCTACATCTCAGACCTTGTCTCCAGATACTCTCCCTCCCATCCCCTTCACTCCGCTCATGATCTCCTACTCTCCTCCTCTCTTATTACCTCCTCACATTCCCATCTACAAGATTTCTCAAGACTAGCTCCCATGTTATGGAACTCTCTGCCTCGCTCCACAAGAATCTCTCCTAATTTTAAAAGCTTCAAGTGCTCCCTGAAGACTCTACTGTTCAGGGACGCTTACAACCTACACTAACCTTCCTAAATTCCACTGCTATCCCCTTAAACCCCATAGCATGTAAGCCTATGAGCCCAGCTGTTTGTAGTCCACCTTCATAAGAGCCGACTACAGATCCCTGTAATCGTTTTTTATATACCACCCATGTTCATAGCGCTACAAATACCTGATAATAAAAATAATAATAATGGGTAGTTTAGTTTTTTCTTAGTGTTAGTTCTTTTTTTTATGAGGGGTTTGTTTGATGGTTTGTTTTACTGTTAGAGGGGGGACATCATATTTTTTTTAGGTAAAAGAGCTATTTAACTTAGAGCAATGCCCTACAAAAGGCCCTTTTAAGGGCTATTGGTAGTTTAGTATTAGATTAGGGGGTGTATTTATTTTGGGGGGCTTGTTTATTTTCATAGGTATTAGGTTTATTTTTTTTATTTTTGATAATTTGGTTTATTATTTTATGTAATGTTAGACTTGTTTATTTTTTGTAATCTTAGATTAATTTAATTTTTATTTTTAAGAAATGTTAGCTTTTTTATTTTAATTGTAACTTAGTATTTTTTAATTTAGGTAATTAGGGTTAATTTAGGGGGTGTTAGTTAGGGGGTTTAGTATTTGAATTAGTTATTTGTATTGGGGGTGTTTGGCGGATTAGGGGTTAATAGATTTATTAGGATTATTGCGTTGTGTGGGTTTGGTGGATTAGGGGTTAATAGTTTTATTAAGTTTATTGCGTTGTGGGTTAATGGAAGATTAGTGGTTAATAGTTTTATTAGGTTTATTGCGATTTGTGTTAATGGCGGATAAGGGGTTAATACATTTATTAGGTTTAATGTGATGTGGGTTTATGGTGGATTAGGGGTTAATGCATTTATTAGGGGTTTTTTTGTTTGTTTTTTAAATATTTTATATTGAGGTAATAAAACATACAAGAAAGTATATCAACATAAGAATATCATGGCAACATGCCCGTATGACATACATCAGATTATAAAAGACCCATATAACAGACATGCCTTTAAAATTATATAGTCCCCTTGAGTCCAATCCAGAGAGGATATTACTTAGCCATGAACAGTACCTCATTTTACATAACTTCATTGTCAACAGACAGTAAACATGAGTTGCATTAGAACTTACCATAAGCCTATAGTCCCTCTGTCACAGTTTCTGAAGTTGTCCCGGGCAAGCTGGTAAGGTGAGGACTAATTACAGAGTCTCGTCTGAGCCTTAAATAAGCTGTTCCCAATAGCACCCAAGTTATAGTGCATTACAATGGGAGAGAAAAAGTGCAATATTTTTCAGTTGCGCTTTTATTTTAATCTGCTTTTAATGATTATTAAGGCAGAGCCACCAGTTCACACGTCTTAACTCCTCAACGGCTGGCTACGCCCCCCCTTTTTATTAGGTTTATTGCGATGTGGGTTAATGGCGGACAAAGGGTTAATTGTTTTAATAGGTACTTTGTGATGTGGGTTAAGGGCGGATTAGGGGTTAATACATTTATTATGTTTATTGTGATGTGGGTTAATGGCGGATTAGGAGTTAATATACTTTCCGCTAGATTTAGAGTTCTGCGGCCAAAGGGGTGCATTAGCTACGCGTGCTTTTTTTCTCCCGCAGCTTTTAAATACCCCTGGTATTTAGAGTTCTCTGAAGGGCTGCGTTAGGCTCCAAAAAGGGAGCGTATAGCACAATTTACCGCCACTGCAACTCTAAATACCAGCGGTGCTTACGGACGCGGCCAGCTTCAAAAACGTGCTCGTGCACGATTCCCCCATAGGAAACAATGGGGCCGTTTGAGCTGAAAAAAAACCTAACACCTGCAAAAAAGCAGCGTTCAGCTCTTAACGCAGCCCCATTGTTTCCTAGGGGGAAACACTTCCTATGTCTGCACCTAACACCCTAACATGTACCCCGAGTCTAAACACCCCTAGCCTTACACTTATTAACCCCTAATCTGCCGCCCCCGCTATCGCTGACCCCTGCATAATTTTTTTAACCCCTAATCTGCCGCTCCGTACACCGCCGCAACCTACGTTATCCCTATGTACCCTTAATCTGCTGCCCCTAACACCGCCGACCCCTATGTTATATTTATTAACTCCTAATCTGCCGCCCCCAACGTCGCCACCACCTACCTACAATTATTAACCCCTAATCTGCCGACCGGACCTCACCGCTACTATAATAAAGTTATTAACCCCTAATCCGCCTCACTCCCGCCTCAATAACCCTATAATAAATAGTATTAACCCCTAATCTGCCCTCCCTAACATCACCGACACCTAACTTCAAGTATTAACCCCTAATCTGCCGACCGGACCTCACCGCTACTCTATTAAATTTATTAACCCCTAAAGCTAAGTCTAACACTAACACCCCCTAAGTTAAATATAATTTTTATCTAACAAAATAAATCTTATTAAATAAATTATTCCTATTTAAAGCTAAATAATTACCTGTAAAATAAACCCTAATATAGCTACAATATAAATAATAATTATATTGTAGCTATTTTAGGATTAATATTTATTTTACAGTCAACTTTGTATTTATTTTAACCAGGTACAATTTAATAGTTACCTAGTTAAAATAATTACAAAATTACCTGTAAAATAAATCCTAACCTAAGTTACAATTAAACCTAACACTACACTATCCGGGCAGAAGAGGACATCCGGACCGGAATTAAGGTAGGAAAATTCTGATTGGCTGATGGAATCAGCCAATCAGATTCAAGTTCAATCAGATTGGCTGATCCAATCAGCCAATCAGATTGAGCTTGCATTCTATTGGCTGATCGGAACAGCCAATAGAATGCGAGCTCAATCTGATTGGCTGATTCCATCAGACAATCAGAATTTTCCTACCTTAATTCCGATTGCCTGATAGAATCCTATCAGCCAATCGGAATTCGAGGGACGCCATCTTGGATGACGTCATTTAAAGGAACCGTCATTCGGTGAGTAGGCGTCGGTAGAAGAGGATGGATCTGCGTCGGCTGGAAGAAGATGGCTCCGCTCCGGTAGGATGAAGACTTCTGCCGCTCCGGATGTCTTCTTTTGGTCCATCGGTGCCCGGTTGGGTGAAGACGACTCAAGGTAGGGAGATCTTCAGGGGCTTAGTGTTAGGTTTATTTAATGGGGGTTTGGGTTAGATTAGGGGTATGTGGGTGGTGGGTTGTAATGTTGGGGGGGTATTGTATGTTTTTTTTTTACAGGCAAAAGAGCTGAAATCTTTGGGGCATGCCCCGCAAAAGGCCCTTTTAAGGGCTGGTAAGGTAAAAGAGCTTTTCTATTTTTATTTTAGAATAGGGTAGGGCATTTTTTTATTTTGGGGGGCTTTGTTATTTTATTAGGGGGCTTAGAGTAGGTGTAATTAGCTTAAAATTGTTGTAATCTTTTTCTAATGTTTGTAACTTATTTTTTTATTTTTTGTAACTTAGTTCTTTTTTTATTTCTTGTACTTTAGTTAGTTTATTTAATTATATTTATTTGTAGGTATTTTATGTAATTAATTTATTGATAGTGTAGTGTTAGGTTTAATTGTAGGTAATTGTAGGTAGTATATTTAATTAATTTATTGATAGTGTAGTGTTTGGTTTAATTGTAACTTAGGTTAGGATTTATTTTACAGGTAATTTTGTAATTATTTTAACTAGGTAGCTATTAAATAGTTATTAACTATTTAATAGCTATTGTACATGGTTAAAATAAATACAAAGTTGCCTGTAAAATAAATATTAATCCTAAAATAGCTACAATATAATTATTATTTATATTGTAGCTATATTAGGGTTTCTTTTACAGGTAAGTATTTAGCTTTAAATAGGAATAATTTATTTAATAAGAGTTAATTTATTTCGTTAGATAAAAATTATATTTAACTTAGGGGGGTGTTAGGGTTAGGGTTAGACTTATTGGTGTGTTGGGTTAATAAACTATGCGCTGTGGGGGTAAAAGCTAGGGAGTCTCGAAGAAGTAATCTCACAAACTTGGGGGTAAAATCTGGATTGGATGAGACTCTTAAGCGCTTGTGCTTAATTACCCAATAAGGAAAGATAGTCTTACTATGTAGTTGGATTCAATGAGATCTATTTATTTTTAGAATTATAAATACATACAATAAAATTTAAAACAATAGAAATTGATTCTTAAAACAAATCTAACTGGTTGGCCAACCATACAGTGTGAATAAAATGATATAATATGTTTTCCAATCCCTGTTACTTAGTGTGTTATACAAACATATCTGTATATTTGAATTTTTGAATTTTGGTTTAATTGCAGATATTTTTTATGGATTTGATATAGTGGACTTGTGAAGAAGTATGGTATCCACAAAGAATATTCGCAATATTAATTCTTAATTACCATATTTACCATATTCGTTTGTTTAAAGCTGAACATACATAATTAAAATAGCGTCAATGGTATCAACAATATAATTAAAATAGCGTCAATGGTATCAACATTAGTAACAAATAATAAAAGTGAAACAAAAATAAAGTGATACAGTAAAAATCGTATAAGTTATGAAAGATAAAGTCTTTCTGCCATGATCGTTAGAGTAATTGTTAATTGCTTTTTGTTAAAAGCGCTGTTGTTAAGTCCTCCGTGGGGATAGTATGTGCGGGCGTGCTGCAACACGCTTTTGTCTAATTGCTATATATATTGCGATTATAAGTCACTGTTAAGTAGTTTTGGTTATCTGTCCTTCACATTAACTTCCTTAGTTGGTGTAGGTATAATAAATCTTACCCGTTGTTTCTTTTGGGATACTTTGTTTCTGGTCTAGTTTCTTTTTGTACCCAATTCAATCTTTACTGTGATGAATGTGGATCGGAAGCCGGGATAGCCGCTGCCGGTGTTGTAGTGGTTTCAGTATGTCGAGTTGGTTTGTCTCTGCGATTACACACACTTGAAGAAGTAGATGCTGGGGTATTGTGGTAGTGTGCTTTAACCGTTAAACCTTTTGTCAGATGGCTGGGCTTTTTGCCCGGTTCAGGTTTTCAAAACCTCTTGAATTGTTGCGAAAGTGTTCTGTTTAGATCCGTACTCTATTTGTTTCAGAGTATCCGATCTGCAGGTGTCCACAGGTTTCTTTAGGCCCAATTATTAGGTAAGGTATTTCAGTTGTTCTTGGCGGTCCTTTGAAAGGAGGACTAGGTGCTTTGAAGGTTGTTCTTGAACGCTTCAGAATATCTTTCAAGCGTATTTGTTGGTTCGTGGTTTGATGTATTCTTGGCGGTCCACTTCGAAAGTGGACTATGAAAATGTTCAGTGTAGCAAGGAGTAGGCAACGCGTTTCAGCTGATTAATACAGCCTTTATCAAGCATATCCTTGCAGTTGTAAACAGTGGGTTTTTGTATTCTGTGATTTGATTCTATTGGATCCCCTAGGTAGTTGTATCTTTACAATCTGGTGATCCTATTGGTTGTTGTGTCAGTGCTTTTGATTGGTCATTCCTTAGCATGTGACCTATTAATGGTTCAGTCTATCACGGTGATGGGGGAATTTTCACTTATTTGTATCAGATGACCAAGTAAATGCATAAAACGTTATGAAAGCTTGTTCCAGTAGTAAACACAAATACGAATGTATTGTTATAATAAAAACATAAATAACTTTTTGTACATCAGAGAATCTGTCCTTACAGGGTTTGTGAGTCAGTATAAGGTTTTTGGTATATGCCAATTTGAATATTTATTATGTTCTTTTTAGTCCTTTAGTGCAAGAATTCATATTTTATTGTTGGTTCAATTCTAGGGTTGGTAAATTAGAGGTTTAGTCATTTGTTTTGATGATGCAATTTAATATAACAGTGGAATGGGAAATTTCAATTTTGCGTGTTCTTGTTTGATCTTTAGTAATCGTTTGTTAAAAAGCAGGTTTTTTATTAATAATCGTTATTTCCATTATTATTGCTTTGGTGCAAGTATATGAAACATGCATTATTGGTTCTGGAATTTTTATTCCTATTTTTGTAATTTATTTATTTTTAGTGTTCGTTCTTTTATAATCTTTTGTTGAAGAGCAGGTTAATCTTTTGGTATTCATCATTTCAATTGTATTGGTTCAAGGATATAAAACATCCATTATTAATAGTTGTGTATCAATCTGTTGGGTTTCTCTTCCGAATTTGGAGTGTTTGTTCTCTTTTAGCCTTTGTTGAAAGAGGGTATCATAAAACGATTTTTTAAAATTTGGTGAAATTTTGAATTGTTTATGAAGTGTTGTTATCAGATGCATTATTATTAGTTCTGGAATTTTTATTCCTATTTTTGTAATTTATTTATTTTTAGTGTTCGTTCTTTTATAATCTTTTGTTGAAGAGCAGGTTAATCTTTTGGTATTCATCATTTCAATTGTATTGGTTCAAGGATATAGAACATCCATTATTATTAGTTGTGTATCAACCTCTTGGGTTTCTCTTCCGAATTTGGAGTGTTTGTTCTCTTTTAGCCTTTGTTGAAGGAGTGTATCATAAACGATTTTTTAAAATTTTTGGTGAAATTTTGAATTGTTTATGAAGTATTGTTATCGGATTGGGTTTTTGGTGAAACATGCATTATTATTGGTTCTGGAATTTTTATTCCTATTTTTGTAATTTATTTATTTTTAGTGTTTGTTCTTTTATAATCTTTTTTTGAAGAGCAGGTTAATCTTTTGGTATTCATCATTTCAATTGTATTGGTTCAAGGATATAGAACATCCATTATTATTAGTTGTGTATCAACCTGTTGGGTTTCTCTTCCGGATTTGGAGTGTTTGTACTCTTTTAGCCTTTGTTGAAGGATTGTATTATAAAATGATTTTTTAAAATTTTTGGTGAAATTTTTAATTGTTTATGAAGTGTTGTTATCAGATTGGGTTTTTGGTGTTGGCATGCAGGATTTTTTGTGGTTCAAGTATTCAAGAAACAGTTTAGACTGAAGTCTATATTCAGACCTTTTGGTCTTAAGGTTTGCATTTCGAAGATCTATTTTGCTTCTTTTTTAAGTAGGTTGTTTGCCTGGTTACCACCTCTTATATTTTGTTTAATTTTTTGTATAGCTGTGTAGTTGAAATATTTTAGATTGCTGTTATTGCAAGTTCTGAAGTGTTTGGGAACTGGCAGGTCTTTATTTCTTTCTAGTTCCGATTTTTCTATTGATAATATGTGTTCCCTTATTAGTTCTTTTATCATCCTTTCCGTTTCACCTATATATTGTTTGTCACATTTTGTGCATGTTATAAGATATATTATGTTTGTGTCTGTACATCTTATAGTCTCTTTTATTTTATATTCCTTGTTTGTGATGCTGGATTTGAATGATTTAGCTTTTTTTGCATGTCTGCATGCTTTGCAGAAACCGCAGGGATAAAATCCCTGTAATGTTTCACCTTGAACTCATTTTTGGATTTTCGGTTTGTTATGTTTTATGGTTGGAGCTAGTGAACTTTTTAGATTTTTGGCCTTTTTGTAAATGAATTTTGGGTTTTGTGGTAATTTTTCTCCTAAGTGTGGATCTTGTTGTAGTATTTTCCAGTGTGATTTGATAATTTTTTCTATTTCACCTCTATCCTCACTGTACTCTGTGATGAAAGGGATGAACCATTCTTTAGATTCTTCTATAGTGTTAGTTTTATCTTTGGGTTTATATTTGAGTATGTCCTTTCTGTTGGTTTTTTTGTACTTGAAGTCTTTCCACTTCTATTTCTTCCTCTGTGTATCCTCTTTCTATGAATTTCTCTTTAAGTCTCTTTGATTGGATTTCAAAATCTGTGTCTTTTTTACAGTTTCTTTTGAGTCTAAGGAACTGACCCTTTGGTATATTTTGTTTCCACCGCTTGAGGTGACCACTTGTTTCGTGTATGAAGTTGTTTGCATCGACCTCTTTGAAATAGGTTTTTGTGAGAAGCTCGTTATTTTCTATGCTAATTTCTAGGTCTAGATAATGTATTTTCTCTGTACTGTAGTCTGCAGTGAATTTTAGATTAAGTTGATTGTTGTTCATATGTTCTAAGCAGGTATTTAAATCTTGTCTTGTGCCTTTCCAGACAAAGAAGAGATCATCATCAATAAATCTTTTATACATGATGAAATTATTTTTGAAGGGGCTCTCTTGTAGGAATTGTGTTTCCCATAATCCCATAAACAGATTTGCGTAACTAGGGGCAAATTTAGTGCCCATAGCTGTTCCGCAAATCTGTTCATAGTATGTGTTTTCGGACATAAAAAAGTTATGGGTTAGAATAAATTCTATACAATCTATTATGAATTCTCATTGTTCTTTTAACATAGTTGGGTCATTTCTTAAATATTTATTGATGGCATGGAGGCCATCTTCGTGTCTAATGGAGGTATACAGTGCCTGAACATCGCATATCACTAGTATATATTCATCAGTCCATTTGAAATTATCTAACATTATTAATAGGTTTGTTGAGTCTCTTAAATATGAGTCTAAGTTTATGACGTATTTTTGAAGATATTAGTCGATATAGGCTGATAAATTTGACGTTAGTGAGTCAATCCCTGAAATAATTGGTCTGCCTGTTGGGTTAGTAAGTGATTTGTGGATTTTTGGAAGGACGTATATGACTGGAATAATAGGGTGGTTAGGGAGAAGGTAGTTGTGTTCTTTCTCATTAAGAATACCTATATTAGATGCTTTATCCAGAAGGTGTTTTAGAAATACTTTGTAAATGATGGTTGGATTACACCGTAATTTTTTGTAGGTGTTCACATCTTGTATAAGTGAATGTACCATTTCTTTGTATTTGTTTGTATCTAAGATGACTATCCCTCCTCCCTTATCCGCTGGCTTTATTGTGATTTTGTTGTTTTCTTCTAGTTCTTTTATAAGGTTTTTTTGTTTTAGTGTGATGTTATATTTTATTTTCTTGTGTGCGATGTTGCTTATATCTTCTAAAATCACTTTCTCAAAGGTTTCTATGTACAGGGAGTGCAGAATTATTAGGCAAATGAGTATTTTGACCACATCATCCTCTTTATGCATGTTGTCTTACTCCAAGCTGTATAGGCTCGAAAGCCTACTACCAATTAAGCATATTTGGTGATGTGCATCTCTGTAATGAGAAGGGGTGTGGTCTAATGACATCAACACCCTATATCAGGTGTGCATAATTATTAGGCAACTTCCTTTCCTTTGGGAAAATGGGTCAAAAGAAGGACTTGACAGGCTCAGAAAAGTCAAAAATAGTGAGATATCTTGCAGAGGGATGCAGCACTCTTAAAATTGCAAAGCTTCTGAAGCGTGATCATCGAACAATCAAGCGTTTCATTCAAAATAGTCAACAGGGTCGCAAGAAGCGTGTGGAAAAACCAAGGCGCAAAATAACTGCCCATGAACTGAGAAAAGTCAAGCGTGCAGCTGCCAAGATGCCACTTGCCACCAGTTTGGCCATATTTCAGAGCTGCAACATTACTGGAGTGCCCAAAAGCACAAGGTGTGCAATACTCAGAGACATGGCCAAGGTAAGAAAGGCTGAAAGACGACCACCACTGAACAAGACACACAAGCTGAAACGTCAAGACTGGGCCAAGAAATATCTCAAGACTGATTTTTCTAAGGTTTTATGGACTGATGAAATGAGAGTGAGTCTTGATGGGCCAGATGGATGGGCCCGTGGCTGGATTGGTAAAGGGCAGAGAGCTCCAGTCCGACTCAGACGCCAGCAAGGTGGAGGTGGAGTACTGGTTTGGGCTGGTATCATCAAAGATGAGCTTGTGGGGCCTTTTCGGGTTGAGGATGGCGTCAAGCTCAACTCCCAGTCCTACTGCCAGTTTCTGGAAGACACCTTCTTCAAGCAGTGGTACAGGAAGAAGTCTGCATCCTTCAAGAAAAACATGATTTTCATGCAGGACAATGCTCCATCACACGCGTCCAAGTACTCCACAGCGTGGCTGGCAAGAAAGGGTATAAAAGAAGAAAATCTAATGACATGGCCTCCTTGTTCACCTGATCTGAACCCCATTGAGAACCTGTGGTCCATCATCAAATGTGAGATTTACAAGGAGGGAAAACAGTACACCTCTCTGAACAGTGTCTGGGAGGCTGTGGTTGCTGCTGCACGCAATGTTGATGGTGAACAGATCAGTGACGTGCGGTGAGATCAGAGGTTGGTGAGGCACTTGCTGATTGGTGACTAAATGTAGCCACCAATCAGCAAGTGCTACCCAGGTTCTGAATGAAAAATGGGCCAGCTCTTAAGCTTACATACCTACTTTTTCAAATAAAGATAGCAGGAGAATAAGGAAAATTGTATAATATGAGTAAATTAGAAAGTTGCTTAAAATTGCATGCTCTATCTGAATCTTGAAATAAAAAATGGGTTTAGTATCCCTTTAAATGTAAAGTTGTTTAATATTGTATGTTCTATCTGATACATGAAAGAAATATTTTGTGTTTCATGCTCCTTTAACATGCTCCAGTAGTCAAACTTCACCCACCATTTGTACTATTTGGAAAAGCCAATATGGGCTTTATTCCTCAGACATCAAGGCTAGCCACTGTCATAAATTTAGTTTAAAGAGTTTTGTAGCTGTTATCCACTAAAGCCAATTAGGGACAGATATGTAGCAGGTCTAGCCTTGAGAAGTCAACAAGGTGCATTCCGTGTTCTGATAATTAGAAATTGCTTAAAGGGACATGAAACCCAATTTTTTACTTTCATGATTTAGAAAGAGCATGTCATTTTAAACAACTTTCTAATTTACTTCTATTATCTAATTTGCTTCATTCTCTTGATATCACTTGCTGAAAAGCATATCTAGATATGCTCAGTAGCTGCTGATTGGTTGCTGCAAATAAAGGCCTTGTGTGATTGGCTCACACATGCATGTACATTGCTATTTTTTCAACAAAGGATATCTAAAGAATTGAGCAAATTAGATAATAGAAGTAAATTGGAAAGTTGTTTAAACTTGCATGCCCTATCTGAATCATGAAAGTTTAATTTTGACTAGACTGTCCCTTTAACTTTCAGTTCTAATGTACATGAGAAAGTAGTAACCATTGCTAGTATTTCATCTGTCACTTCCAGAAACAGGCACAATGTCCCATGCAGCCTTCCAAAAGGATTTAATTAGAAAAAAATATATATAATCTGGCTTTATTTATGATGGTTATTCTTTTAAACAATTATATAATAGCTTCCATAAATTAACAGCCAGGAATGATTGTTAACAAAGATGGCAGATAATATAAAGGCCTGTTTATGAGATTCCAATATAATCCTAATGGAGTCACTAAATCTCTTTGTACACTAGAACACAGTGATACTGTCATTTTTAATGTCTGTCCACTGCCATATTTATCACCTATAAAGACTGATCAAATATGCTCTTCCTACATGCTGTTCTGCATTATATCACAGTGTCATACAAATTAAAACAAATATTTGCAGTAATAGCATTCAACAGAGTTTATTTGTTTTTTATATTTAGTTTACTCTTGAAACAATAAAAAACCCCATATAATTCTTAAAATGGTGTCACTTTTTTGTTTAATAACTTTAATTAACTGTTTGAGTGCAAGGGTTATGTCTTTTTAATATATAAAAAAATAAGCCACATTGTAAAACTACATATTACATGATTTTATACAATATATATATATATATATATATATATATATATATATATATATATATATATATATATATATATATATATATATATATACATATACATACACACTCACACATATACAATGTACACACATATTTCTTCAATTGGCAATATAATTAAATTCTGGCAAGCAAGTAGTTAAAAAGACCATAGGTTTGTGACTGCTGAGCAAGAACTATTAAAGGGACAGTATACTGTAAAATAGTTTTTCCCTTAATGTGTTTACAATTGCTTTTTTTACCAACTGCAGAGTAAAAAATGTATGAAAATTAGCTTTTTAAGGTTTATTTCTGTATATTAAAGCTCTGATTTTGTGTTTTGAAGCCACAGCCTAATAAAATAGGTTGAGCTTGTAGGTATAATCAGATCTCATTACTGTATCACATTGTGCACATATACCTGCTTCTTTATCTTATATCTGTCCTTAAAACAATCACCAATACTTTGAGAGAACAATGGAAAATCAACATTTTACTACCTTATCTCTGCTTTATCACACTGGGAGTGTAATTTCTTCTGCTGGCTGTGTTTACAAAGCTTATCTATAGCTGGGACCTGCGGCCACAAACTTTCAGAATAGGTGGGGATACCACATGCTAAATTAACAATTTCAAATGCCAATATAAGGGTAAAGGAGCTACTTATAAACAATTTAATACACTCCAGCAGGTAAAGTGGATCATTGGGAACAAATTAAAGGGGAGAAAATTTTTGAGTAAACTGTCCCTTTAAGACACAAAACAATAAATCTGAAACAGGATAGGGGGTTAAAAGAATAGCATCCAAGCAGCCCAGCACAAGTATGGCCCAAGAAAGGGAGGGGGAATGTTAGCTTATCAGTGCTTAGGGTGATATCAAAGGCTCCCCTTCACAAATAAACATTTTTAACTTACTGAGTTTTTGTTAGGTACAGATCCCTCTGCCTCCCATGAACATTAGCTAGAGCAGTGAAACCTAATCTGATCCATTCCCCCCTCTTACATGTTAAGGATTTCTTATCTGCAGATCGTTCCCACATGGTGTTCTGCTTTATATGATATGCTGACAGCACCTTGTGCAGAGAGAGGGGTCGGTTCAAGAGAAGCAATGAATGTAATATACTTGCACTGACTGCAGTAACGGGGATGGTGAGTTTTCAGAAGTGAATGCCGATGACCAGGCACCGTCACATCCTCCTTCACTTCAGAGCAGCGCAGCAGAGTAATTAAACATTTTCTAACAAGGTCTTCTGACAGATCCTGTCCTGTACTGTCAGCTGAGCTGCCCCAACCTTTGTATGCCCGACCCAACCCCGCATGCTGAACTGCTGTGTGTGATGGTCTATGGTTATGTGTGAAGCACCACTAAGCTGACAAGCTGCTATAGCCCAGAGTTGGACACGGCTTACTTACATTACACAGTACACACAGTCATATATTGCTGGCTGCTTCACGTGTCCCTGGCTTTAGCAGATTGTCAGCCATTACTTCCTCCCCCAGCAACCAGTCCCAGAAAACAAGTAATGACTTGTTTGTAAGTAAGCCGGCCGGTCAGGAGTTTGCTCCAGTGTTCATCGGCACCCAAATAATCAATAGAAGATCTGATCTCATATGCAGATGCGCGGGTATTACTATATTCTTTCTCTTTTGAATTGTGTCTGTTTTTATTTATTGCAGGTAAAGGAAAAGTTTTGTGACAAAGCTTTTCCTTTACCTGCAATAAATAAAAACAGACACAATTCAAAAGAGAAAGAATATAGTAATACCCGCGCATCTGCATATGAGATCAGATCTTCTATTAATTATTTGGGTGCAGATGAACACTGGAGAAGACTCCTGACTGTCTGGCTTACGATTCAAATAGGGTGAAAAATTATTGCTACTTGGTACTTACCGTAGTTCTACACCAGTGACCAGACAGTCAGTGGCAATTTCACAATCCACAGTCCACTGACTCCAGGGCAGCACAGGTCACACCATCAGAACTCCTTCTCAACTAGACTCAGTACTCTTTCCGTGCCAGAATATCACAAGCCTCCTACAGGCTGAGGCGCAACATGAAGAGTGATGACACTGACTGAGACCCACCCCTGATTCCAGTCCTCTCCTCCTGAGTCTCCTCCTCAGTGACAGTCTCGCTCTCGGCTCCTCCAGTCCAGCCACCCAGTCACTGACAGCCAAGTGGGGCAGTTTAGGCAGCAGTGCAGCACGGCAGTCGGGCACGCAGACAGACACTCTCTCTGAGCTGCTCTCCCTCCACTGAGTCTTCCCGCCACTGTTGTCTCAGCGCGCGCAACGCAACGTCAATGGTCACATGGCCCAGCCACCTGTCAATCAGCAGCCCTGCAGGCAATGGCATGCTGTGATTGGCTGAAGTGACCTAGCTCATCATGGAGGCGGTTTTGAGAACCGCCTCCATTTGAGCTTGTACAGGGCCCGGGCGACTCACCACTGGGTGGCGCAGCTCTAAGTGAGCTTTAGATCCATTGTTGCGCAATAATGGAGGGCAGCGGACCGGTTCACTGCCTCCTAATTGCGCAACAATGGATGGATCATCATGCGGTCGGTGAACATTATCTGCAGTGGAGTGCACAGCGCATGCGCAAAGTCTACTGTCTATTCTTTCTAACGTACTACACGTCACACACTAGACACTACTAGTAGAAATTAAAATGAGTATCGCGGCTCGCCATGGGGGTGGGGGGGGTACCCTTGGGATAATAAACATATTTTTTTTTTAATAAAAATATTAATTACAAATCTTTTTTCCCTCATTGGACAGGGTAGGCACTGCCTCCCCTGCCTCCTGTGACTGCACGTCACTGGAACAGATCAAAACACTGACAGAATCCATGGATGGCAGGCTTTTGAGTGTCCTTGCAAAGAAAGGTGGCTATATTGGTCACTGATTTGTTTTTGTTTTGTTTTTGAATGTCAGAAATGTATATTTGTGAATGTTGAGATGTTATATTGGTTTCACTGGTAAAAAGAAATAATTGAAATGGGTATATATTTGTTTTTTGTTAAGTGGCCTAATAATTATGCACAGTAATAGTCACCTGCACACACAGATATCCCCCTAAAATAGCTATAACTAAAAACAAACTAAAAACTACTTCCAAAACTATTCAGCTTTGATATTAATGAGTTTTTTGGGTTCATTGAGAACATGGTTGTTGTTCAATAATAAAATTAATCCTCAAAAATACAACTTGCCTAATAATTCTGCACTCCCTGTAGTTGCCTTTTTCATGTTTAGGATAAAAGTTTGATTTTTCTTTTAGCCCTGAGTGTATGAAGTTGTCTGTTTGGGTGTTTGTGATGTCATTAGTTATTTCTCTTTCGAGAGACGTCTTCTGGAAATATTTTTTGAGGGTTAATTTCCTAATAAATTTGCTGAATATAGACTTCAGTCTAAACTGTTTCTTGAATACTTGAACCACAAAAAATCCTGCATGCCAACACCAAAAACCCAATCTGATAACAACACTTCATAAACTATTAAAAATTTCACCAAAAATTTAAAAAAATCGTTTTATAATACAATCCTTCAACAAAGGCTAAAAGAGAACAAACACTCCAAATTCGGAAGAGAAACCCAACAGGTTGATACACAACTAATAATAATGGATGTTCTATATCCTTGAACCAATACAATTGAAATGATGAATACCAAAAGATTAACCTGCTCTTCAACAAAAGATTATAAAAGAACGAACACTAAAAATAAATAAATTACAAAAATAGGAATAAAAATTCCAGAACCAATAATAATGCATCTGATAACAACACTTCATAAACAATTCAAAATTTCACCAAATTTTAAAAAATCATTTTATGATACCCTCTTTCAACAAAGGCTAAAAGAGAACAAACACTCCAAATTCGGAAGAGAAACCCAACAGATTGATACACAACTATTAATAATGGATGTTTTATATCCTTGAACCAATACAATTGAAATGATGAATACCAAAAGATTAACCTGCTCTTCAACAAAAGATTATAAAAGAACGAACACTAAAAATAAATAAATTACAAAATTAGGAATAAAAATTCCAGAACCAATAATGCATGTTTCATATACTTGCACCAAAGCAATAATAATGGAAATAACGATTATTAATAAAAAACCTGCTTTTTAACAAACGATTACTAAAGATCAAACAAGAACACGCAAAATTGAAATTTCCCATTCCACTGTTATATTAAATTGCATCATCAAAACAAATGACTAAACCTCTAATTTACCAACCCTAGAATTGAACCAACAATAAAATATGAATTCTTGCACTAAAGGACTAAAAAGAACATAATAAATATTCAAATTGGCATATACCAAAAACCTTATACTGACTCACAAACCCTGTAAGGACAGATTCTCTGATGTACAAAAAGTTATTTATGTTTTTATTATAACAATACATTCGTATTTGTGTTTACTACTGGAACAAGTTTTCATAACGTTTTATGCATTTACTTGGTCATCTGATACAAATAAGTGAAAATTCCCCCATCACCGTGATAAACTGAACCATTAATAGGTCACATGCTAAGGAATGACCAATCAAAAGCACAGACACAACAACCAATAGGATCACCAGATTGTAAAGATACAACTACCTAGGGGATCCAATAGAATCAAATCACAGAATACAAAAACCCACTGTTTACAACTGCAAGGATATGCTTGATAAAGGCTGTATTAATCAGCTGAAACGTGTTGCCTACTCCTTGCTACACTGAACATTTTCATAGTCCACTTTCGAAGTGGACCGCCAAGAATACATCAAACCACGGACCAACAAATACGCTTGAAAGATATTCTGAAGCGTTCAAGAACAACCTTCGAAGCACCTAGTCCTCCTTTCAAAGGACCGCCAAGAACAACTGAAATACCTTACCTAATAATTGGGCCTAAAGAAACCTGTGGACACCTGCAGATCGGATACTCTGAAACAAATAGAGTACGGATCTAAACAGAACACTTTCGCAACAATTCAAGAGGTTTTGAAAACCTGAACCGGGCAAAAAGCCCAGCCATCTGACAAAAGGTTTAACGGTTAAAGCACACTACCACAATACCCCAGCATCTACTTCTTCAAGTGTGTGTAATCGCAGAGACAAACCAACTCGACATACTGAAACCACTACAACACCGGCAGCGGCTATCCCGGCTTCCGATCCACATTCATCACAGTAAAGATTGAATTGGGTGCAAAAATAAACTAGACCAGAAACAAAGTATCCCAAAAGAAACAACGGGTAAGATTTATTATACCTACACCAACTAAGGAAGTTAATGTGAAGGACAGATAACCAAAACTACTTAACAGTGACTTATAATCGCAATATATATAGCAATTAGACGAAAACGTGTTGCAGCACGCCCGCACATACTATCCCCACGGAGGACTTAACAACAGCGCTTTTAACAAAAAGCAATTAACAATTACTCTAACGATCACGGCAGAAAGACTTTATCTTTCATAACTTATACGATTTTTACTGTATCACTTTATTTTTGTTTCACTTTTATTATTTGTTACTAATGTTGATACCATTGACGCTATTTTAATTATATTGTTGTACCATTGACGCTATTTTAATTATGTATGTTCAGCTTTAAACAAACGAATATGGTAAATATGGTAATTAAGAATTAATATTGCGAATATTCTTTGTGGATACCATACTTCTTCACAAGTCCACTATATCAAATCCATAAAAAATATCTGCAATTAAACCAAAATTCAAAAATTCAAATATACAGATATGTTTGTATAACACACTAAGTAACAGGGATTGGAAAACATATTATATCATTTTATTCACACTGTATGGTTGGCCAACCAGTTAGATTTGTTTTAAGAATCAATTTCTATTGTTTTAAATTTTATTGTATGTATTTATAATTCTAAAAATAAATAGATCTCATCGAATCCAACTACATAGTAAGACTATCTTTCCTTATTGGGTAATTAAGCACAAGCGCTTAAGAGTCTCATCCAATCTAGGGTTAGACTTAGCTTTAGGGGTTAATAAATTTAATAGAGTAGCGGTGAGGTCCGGTTGGCAGATTAGGGGTTAATACTTGAAGTTAGGTGTCGGCGATGTAAGGGAGGGCAGATTAGGGGTTAATAATATTTATTATAGGGTTATTGAGGCGGGAGTGAGGCGGATTAGGGGTTAATAACTTTATTATAGTAGCGGTGAGGTCCGGTCGGCAGATTAGGGGTTAATAAGTGTAGGTAGGTGGCGGCGACGTTGGGGGCGGCAGATTAGGGGTTAATAAATATAATATAGGGGTCGGCGGTGTTAGGGGCAGCAGATTAGGGGTACATAGGGATAACGTAGGTGGCGGTGGTGTGCGGTCGGCAGATTAGGGGTTAAAAATTTTTATTAGAGTGGCGGCGATGTGGGGGGTCTCGGTTTAGGGGTACATAGGTAGTTTATGGGTGTTAGTGTACTTTAGAGCACAGTAGTTAAGAGCTTTATAAACCGGCGTTAGCCCATAAAGCTCTTAACTCCTGGCTTTTCTCCGCGGCTTGAGTCTTGTCGTTAGAGTTCTAACGCTCACTTCAGCCAAGACTCTAAATACCGGCGTTAGAAAGATCCCATTGAAAAGATAGGATACGCAAATGGCGTAGGGGGATCTGCGGTATGGAAAAGTTGTGGCTGCAAAGTGAGCGTTAGACCCTTACCTACAAGATTCTAAATACCAGCGGTAGCCCAAAACCAGCGTTAGGAGCCCCTAACGCTGGTTTTGACGGCTAACGCCAAACTCTAAATCTAGGCGTTTATTAGTTATCTAGGTGGGGGATTGAGTTAGATGTTAGTTAATATTTTCAGGCTGTTACGGGAGTTACAGTGCTCACATACTCAGCGCAAGGCTTGCTACGTCTGCCTATGTGTGGCGAGGTGAAAATGGAGTAAAATTTCTCTATTTTCGCGGCGTACGTCCTTGCGCTGAATATGTGATAACAATTTGCTATGCGGTACTATGTTAACTTATGGGAGTAAAAATTGCAGGTGACGGGTGAAATATATGCGCCACATTTATATGCGGCACCGTATATGTGATACCAAAACCGGCGTTGACGGCTTTTGCGGGCGACGCCGCATATAAATTCTTGCCCCAGACCTGACATAGATCTTCCAGTTATATCCTTGGAATACCCCTGTTCAGCCCACTAGCTGAGATGGGAAACTCATTTTACAATAAGGAAAATAATATACTTTGAATTTCATACTATTACTTCTATTGTGTGCATTAAAGGGGCATGAGATCCACATTTTTTCTTTCATGATTCGGATAAACAATACAATTTTCCAGTGTACTTATATTATCAAATTTGCTTCATTATCTTGGTATTCTTTGTTGAAGAAGCAGCAATGCACTACACGGAGCTAGCTGAATGCATTGGGTGAGCCAATAACATGACGCATATAACAGCAGCAATCAGCCAGCAGCTCTTGAGCCTACCTAGGTATCCTTTTCAACAAAGAATACCAAGTGAACAAAATGAATTAGATAATAGAAGTCAATTAAAAAGTTGTTTAAAATCACATGCTCTATCTGAATCATGGAAGAAAAATAGGTTTTTATCCTTCCAAATTTAAATTTGTCCTATTATGAGTCCTATTGTAATGTATGCTAATCCTTCACATACTTAAGGGACATAAAACAAGTTGGGATAGAGACAAAATATAATAATATGTACTTTATATACTGCAGTGCCTCGCCATTAACCCTTTCTTTTAAGTTTCTGAATTGTACAGTTCCAACTCCCCCCACACATTTCCTTCTATGGCTGCACATATATCTACCTTTGCTTTTGGTAGAATGCAGACATGAACACTCATAATCTGCCAGTGCATGCCTAGAAGCAAATTGGCAGCTGTGAAATACAATGTCTGTGTTTCTGAAGCTAAACACTGATAGGGGGGGTGGTGGATCAGACTACTCCAGACAACATAGCTATTTAACTAATTTTGCTTATTTTTACAATCATTTTAAAATACTTGCCAGCAATTTTTAAACATTTTTATGCAAACTATACTTAATTTACTTAATTAGCCATTTTATTATGATATGCACAGATCTTAACCTGTTTTATGGCACTTTAAGAAATATACATTTTTAAATCATATAAGAATCACAAATCCATCAAGTGTATTAATTAATTAATTTGTATTTACCACCTCTAATGGAAATTTATTCCATGAACCAACCACTCCCTAAAATTACTCCTGAATCTACTAACCTTCAGCTTGACATTGTGACATCTTGTTGTGTCAGTGACTTATGTAGCACTAGAAAAGTGTTTTGCTCTGTAAGACTTGCAACCTATGTAACTGTAACCCATTTCTATGGTTTTCTATAAGGAGACTTCTATGCTATATATTTAAAAAGTGGAGTGATCGATCCCACTAAATTATTCATTCACCAGCAACCACTGTTGTACTGTTTAGCCAGTTACCATATTTTATAATCTTAAGTAGACTGAAAAAGACACAGAGACATTATGCTTTTATGAGTTTGATTTTATTCCTACACATTTCCTGCATGGTTACAATCATCACTAGTTCTAAGCACTACATTTCTACACAGGAGTTCAATGGCCGCCAGACAGGGTTATTATGCCCTATGTCTACGGTATTGTCTGCTGGAGTGGCTGATCTTACGTCTTGGCCTTCTTAGAGAAGTCCTGTGTCTCTTCATAGGGGAAGATTTTCTACGTCCAGGCCCCTTCCTAGCGCGATGGCTTTGGTGTTTTCTGGTTGTCATTTTTGCCATCTTGATGTTTGATATCAGGTGATGAGCAGGCAACTGATGTTTTGAAATACCCAACAGTCATCCAAGTGTTTATAACCATAGTTGCTTATGACATCATAGACCACACATACTTTGTTGTGTCAGAGCATGTCTGGCTGTGGACTGCCTGTTATTGGATAAAAAAATTTGGTTCATTGTTAAAAGATAAAGTACCTTTTTTTCAACATTTAATAATTCCACAAATATTCAGCCAATTTACTTCAATTTTACAGCATTTCCAGTCACTGAAGGTTTTCACAAAACTGGCAGATTTCTCACTGAAGGTTTTCACAAAACTGGCAGATTTCATAGAAGTTAATTTACTCAACAGAGTTTAACACTGAACAGTCAAGTCAATTTAAACTATAACTGCACTATATTTATATATTCAATGGCAGAAAAGTATGTTAGTGCCAAAGTACAATTCCTAAATTAAATGTATTATTAAATTATATCAGATCTTCAAACTGTCCTCGATCCTCCAGAATTTTCACTGGTTGGAAGGTCTTGCCCACTCTCCACCCATAGCTTTTTTTAGTTTACCAGTTTAAAGGAGCTCACACAGGCTCCTCCCAGGACACATTGAGCAATACCCACAATCCATCTCCAAGTACAAATGTTATTGTCTGTATTGTGCAATATCCTAGTTTGAGGCCCAATTGTGGCCTATATTAGTATTTTATATGTTCTAATACCTTCTTGTCTCTGTTTTGTTCAATAAGTAGGTCCATGAGTGACCACACTTAATTTTTAGAAGGTTCATTTAACAAACAGATGTTTCTGATGTCTTTATTATTTATATAAATTTGCAATTATGAATGAATGTACCTCGTTTTCTTAAAACTCAATAGAAAAAATTATCTTTGATTATCTTGCTAAAGAGAAGAGGACATTGTGAAATGTGTATGACAATCAAGTAGATGTGGTCTCTGTACATTTAAACTATTTTTAATATATATGAATAAATGTCTTCTGAAAGGTTTTGCAGAGAAAAAAAAAAGTAAAATGCCGGAAATGCATTTTTTTACACAGCTGTTATTGCTGTATTCATTTTAACTGGCTGATACTGACAATTTCCACCAATATGTTAAAGAGGATGGAAAGGACATTTAACACAGAAACATCAATTTAAAAACAATATAAACTAATCTAATTACGTACACTGTAGCAACACAGGGGATGAAGCCCATAACTTTAAATATTATAAACATGTTTTGCTGTCTAAGACATGCAACTACTATTACTAATGTGTGACTTTCTATAAGGAGAATGCTATACTATATATTTAATAAGGGGCTTGTTTTGTCCCACTTAAGTAGACTGAATAAGACACAGATACATTATGTTTTTTATGAGTTTGCTTTTATTCCTACACATTTACTGCATGGTTACAATCATCACTAGTTCTAAGCACTACATTTCTACACAGGAGTTCAATGGCCGCCAGACAGGGTTATTATGCCCTACGTCTACGGTATTGTCTGCTGGAGTGGCTGATCTTACGTCTTGGCCTTCTTAGAGAACTCCTGTGTCTCTTCATAGGGGAAGATTTTCTACGTCCAGGCCCCTTCCTAGCGCGATGGCTTTGGTGTTTTCTGGTTGTCATTTTTGCCATTTTGATGTCTGATATCCAGTGATGAGCAAGCAACTGATGTTTTGAGATACCCAACAGCCAACAAAGTATTTATAGCCATAGTTGCTTATGACATCACAGACCCCACACACGTTGTTGTGTCAGAGCATAGATGGCTGTGATTGGATAAGACTGGCTTAGACTGGATAAGACTGGCTATGAACAGATAAGAAGATTCAGCTAATTGGTTTCAATGTTAAAAGAAAGGAAAAGGACCTTTTCAACACTTTATAATTTCACAGATATTCAGTAAATTTTTCAGCATTCCCAGTACCAAAAAGGTCTCCCAACAATGCCAATGTTCAACAAAATCAATTTATAAATTTCCAAGCACATGAAAAAACAGAGCTCAACACTGAACAGTTAAGCAAATTTAAACTATAGCTGCAGAATTTTTACAGATTTGGAGGTGCCCACTCTTTGCCCACAGTGTTTCAGTATCCCCATTTTTAAGGGACTGCCACAGGCTCCTCCCAGGACACATCAATCAACACCCATAACCCATCTCTAAGGACAATTGTTATTGTCTGTATTGTGTAATATGCTAGTTTGAGGCTAAACAGTGGCTTATATTGGTGTTTTATATGTTCTAATACCTTCTTGCCTTTAACCAAGGGATTAGAAACACACCAAAATAAGTGATTTTTGTGTTTTTATTTTGGGAACTTATATTCTCCTGAGGTACCTTGTAAGACTTTATTTTAGTAGTAAATAGGTAGCCTCTAGGAGCAGTGCTTAAGCATAAATTACAAATTATTACTGAAATAACATAAATCACAATGTTGTGAATTATGTCAAAAAACAGAATTTATGCTTACCTGATAAATTACTTTCTCCAACGGTGTGTCCGGTCCACGGCGTCATCCATTACTTGTGGGAAATGTTCTCCCCCACAGGGAAAGGCAAGGAGAGCACACAGCAAGAGCTGTCCATATAGCTCCCCCTCTGGCTCCGGCCCCCCAGTCATTCGACCGACGGTTAGGAGAAAAAGGAGAAACTATAGGGTGCCGTGGTGACTGTAGTGTATAAAGAAAAATTTTTTCAACCTGATTAAAAAAACCAGGGCGGGCCGTGGACCGGACACACCGTTGGAGAAAGTAATTTATCAGGTAAGCATGAATTCTGTTTTCTCCAACATTGGTGTGTCCGGTCCACGGCGTCATCCATTACTTGTGGGAACCAATACCAAAGCTTTAGGACACGGATGAAGGGAGGGAGCAAATCAGGTTACCTAAACAGAAGGCACCACGGCTTGCAAAACCTTTCTCCCAAAAACAGCCTCCGAAGAAGCAAAAATATCAAATTTGTAGAATTTGGCAAAAGTGTGCAGAGAAGACCAAGTCGCTGCCTTACATATCTGGTCAACAGAAGCCTCGTTCTTATAGGCCATGTGGAAGCCACAGCCCTAGTAGAGTGAGCTGTGATACGGTCAGGAGGCTGCCGTCCGGCAGTCTCATAAGCCAAGCGGATAATGCTTTTCAGCCAGAAAGAGAGAGAGGTAGCAGTAGCTTTTTGACCTCTCCTCTTACCAGAGTAAACGACAAACAAGGATGAGGTTTGTCTAAAATCTTTTGTTGCTTCTAAATAGAACTTTAAAGCACGAACAACATCTAAATTGTGTAATAAACGTTCCTTCTTTGAACCTGGATTCGGACACAAAGAAGGAACAACTATTTCCTGGTTGATGTTCTCATTGGGAACAACTTTTGGAAGAAAACCAGGCTTAGTACACAAAACAACCTTATCTGAATGGAACACCAGATAGGGTGGATCACACTGCAAAGCAGATAATTCAGAAACTCTTCTAGCAGAAGAAATAGCAACCAAAAACAGAACTTTCCAAGATAGTAACTTAGTATCTATGGAATGTAAAGGTTCAAACGGAACCCCTTGAAGAACTGAAAGAACTAAATTTAGACTCCAAGGAGGAGTCATGGGTCTGTAAACAGGCTTGATTCTAACCAAAGCCTGAACAAAAGTTTGTACATCTGGCAAAGCTGCCAGTCGTTTGTGCAACAAGACGGATAATACAGAAATCTGTCCTTTTGGAGAACTAGTTGACAATCCTTTATCCAAACCTTCTTGGAGAAAGGAGAGAATCTTTGGAATTTGAATCTTACTCCAGGAGAATCCTTTGGATTCACACCAACAGATATATTTTTTCCATATTTTATGGTAAATCCTTCTAGTCACAGGTTTTCTGGCTTGGACCAGAGTATCAATCACAGAATTTGAAAACCCACGCTTGGATAAAATCAAGCGTTCAATTTCCAAGCAGTCAGCTGCAGAGAAACTAGATTGGGATGTTCGAATGGACCTTGTACTAGAAGGTCCTGTCTCAAAGGTAGCTTCCATGGTGGAGCCGATGACATATTCACCAGGTCTGCATACCAAGTCCTGCGTGGCCACGCAGGAGCTATCAGAATCACCAAGGCCTTCTCCTGTTTGATCCTGGCTATGAGCCTGGGGAGGAGAGGAAACGGTGGAAACACATATGCTAGGTTGAACGACCAAGGCGCCACTAATGCATCCACTAGAGTCGCCTTGGGATCCCTGGATCTGGACCCGTAGCAAGGAATCTTGAAGTTCTGACGGGACGCCATTAGATCCATGTCTGGAATGCCCCATAATTGGGTTAACTGAGCAAAGACCTCCGGATGGAGTTCCCACTCCCCCTGATGGAAAGTCTGACGACTCAAATAGTCCGCCTCCCAGTTGTCTACTCCTGGGATGTGAATAGCAGATAGATGGCAGGAGTGATTCTCTGCCCATTGGATTATCTTGGTTACTTCCTTCATCGCTAGGGAACTCTTTGTTCCCCCCTGATGATTGATGTACTCAACAGTCGTTATGTTGTCCGACTGAAATCTTATGAACCTGGCTTCCGCTAGCTGAGGCCAAGCCAGGAGCGCATTGAATATAGCTCTTAGTGCCAAAATGTTTATCGGGAGAAGCGACTCTTCCCGCGACCATAGGCCCTGAGCTTTCAGAGAGTCCCAGACCGCGCCCCACCCCAAGAGGCTGGCGTCGGTCGTGACGATGACCCACTCCGGTCTGCGGAAACTCATTCCCTGAGACAGGTGATCCTGGGTCAACCACCAGAGAAGTGAGTCCCTGGTTACCTGGTCTACTTGAATTTGGGGAGACAAGTCTGTATAGTCCCCATTCCACTGATTGAGCATGCACAGCTATAATGGTCTTAGATGAATTCGAGCAAAAGAAACCACATCCATTGCTGCGACCATTAGTCCTATTACTTCCATGCATTGAGCTATGGAGGGTTGAGGAATAGAGTGAAGAACTCGACAAGCTTTTAGAAGCTTTGTCTTTCTGACTTCTGTGAGAAAGATCTTCATTTCCACAGAATCTATTTTTGTTCCCAGAAAAGGAACCCTTGTGGACGGTGACAGTGAACTTTTTTCTATGTTCACTTTCCACCCGTGAGATCTGAGAAAAACCAACACAATGTCTGTATGAGCCCTCGCTTTGGAAAGAGACAACGCTTGGATTAGGATGTCGTCTAGATAAGGTGCTACAGCGATGCCTCTCGGTCTTAGGACCGCTAGAAGGGACCCTAGCACCTTTGTGAAGATTCTGGGAGCGGTGGCTAAACCGAATGGAAGAGCCACAAACTGGTAATGTTTGTCCAGAAAGGCGAACCTCAGGAACTGATGATGAGATTTGTGGATTGGGATATGCAGATACGCATCCTTCAGATCCACGGTAGTCAAAAATTGACCCTGCTGGATTGTCCGAATGGTTTCCATCTTGAAGGATGGAACTCTGAGGAACTTGTTTAATATCTTTAAATCCAGAATTGGCCTGAAGAGAGATAGTCTGCCCCCTACCAGATCCGGTCCCGGATCGGGGGCTACCCCTTCATGCTGTCTTGGTAGCAGCAGCAGGTTTCTTGGTTTGTTTACCCTTGTTCCAGCCTTGCATGGGCTTCCAAGCGGGTTTGGGCTGGGCCGCGTTACCTTCTTGTCTAGCGGCAGTGGAGTTATTAGCTGGTCCGTTCCTGAAATTGCGAAAGGAACGAAAATTAGACTTGTTCTTAGCCTTAAAAGGCCTATCCTGTGGGAGGGCATGGCCCTTACCCCCAGTGATGTCTGAAATAATTTCCTTCAATTCCGGCCCAAAAAGGGTCTTACCCTTGAAAGGAATATTCAGTAACTTAGTCTTGGATGACACGTCTGCCGACCAGGATTTTAGCCAAAGCGCCCTCCGCGATACTATAGCAAAACCTGAGTTTTTCGCCGCCAATTTCGTTATTTGAAAGGCGGCATCCAATATAAAGGAATTAGCTAACTTTAATGCGTGAATTCTGTCCATGACTTCTTCATAGGAAGTCTCTTTCTGGAGCGACCTTTCTAGTTCTTCGAACCAAAAGGACGCCGCTGAAGTGACAGTAATAACACACGTAGATGGTTGAAGGATGAACCTTTGCTGAACAAAAATCTTTTTAAGCAATCCTTCCAATTTTTTATCCATAGGATCTTTGAAAGCGCAGCTGTCCTCTATAGGAATAGTTGTGCGCTTCGCTAGTGTTGAAACAGCTCCCTCAACCTTCGGGACCGTTTGCCATGCGTCCCTTCTAGGGTCTACTATGGGAAACATTTTCTTAAATATAGGAGGTGGGGCAAAGGGTACACCTGGCTTCTCCCACTCCTTTTCCACTATGTTCGCTACCCTCTTAGGTATTGGAAAAGCGTTGTCGTGCACTGGGACCTCTAAAAATTTGTCCAATTTGCACAACTTCTCTGGTACTACCATGGAATCACAGTCATCCAGAGTAGCTAATACCTCCTTAAGCAAAGCGTGGAGATGTTCTAGCTTAAACTTAAATACCACTAGATCAGGTTTTTCCTGAGTCTGAAATTTCACCCTCAGACAGCCCTTCCCTCACAGCCAATTCCGATTGATGTGAGGGTAAAATAGATAAGGCATCGTCAGCGTCTGATTGTTCATCCTTTTTATCTGTATTTAAAACTGAACAATCACGCTTTCTCTGAAAAACTGGCAGTTTGGATAAAAGATTTGCTATAGAATTATCCACTACTGCTGATAATTGTTGCATAGAAATAAGCACTGGCGCCCTAGGTGTCGTCTGCGCGGGCAAAGCTGGTGTAGACACAGAAGGAGAGGATGTAGAGCTATCCCCACTACCTTCATTAGATAAATCATTTTGGGCAACATTATGAAAAATAACAGAGCTGTCCTGATTTTGTTTGGACGCTATGGCGCAATTATCACAAACACTCGAAGGGGGAACCACATTTGTCTCTATACACACAGAACATAGGTTATCTGATGGAACAGACATGTTAAACAGATTTAGGCAGGCAAACAATGCAATAAAAACGATTTTAAACAAAAACGTTACTGTCTCTTTAAATAATAAAATGACACATTTATTTCTGAATGTTCAAAAAACTATGAAGGCAATATCCGATTTTTCTGAAATTTGGACCCCAGTGTCTTAATGCTTAGAAAGTATTGCACAGCAAATATGGAGACGCTAGCTCTTAAAACAAGCAAACCGGAGCTAATTGTTGGATTTAACCGTTTTTACACACCACAATCCCAGCTACAACCTTGCTGCAGCTTTTTACCTTCCTTAGGGGTCACCATTCACAGAAAAAAGCCTTTTGGAGTCACTTTCTGAACCACAGGACCCTCTCACATGAATCTGCATGCACTGCCTTGAAATTCAACTGCACAGATGAAGTGCCAAAATGAGGCTTCCTCCCTCAGCACACTAGAGTGAAGGGGCCTTCCTGACTAGATTTAGGTGTCTAAAACAAGCCAGATCAATAAAAAACGTTCCCAAGTGTATGTGAGCTTATAAAATATTTCAAATTGTATAATATTGTAATAAAAACCAATCGATTTAGCCCCTAACAGTGTCTACCAGCATAAAAAACAAAAAGGGGAAGCCTGTTATCTTTTTTGCTGAGGTGAAAGAAAAATGGCTTACCGTTTCCCTGAGGGGAAAAATGACTGTCATCTAGCATTAGCCTGTGTTGTTAGAAGGAGACTAGTCATACCTGAAGCAGATGAGTCTGCAAACTGTTACCCCCAACTGAAGTTCTCTTGTTTCAACAGTCCTGCGTGGTAACAGTAATGGATTTTAGTTACTTGTGCTAAAATCATAGCCCTCTTAAACAGAAATCTTCATCACTTTTCTGTTATAGAGTAAATAGTACAAGCCAGCACTATTTTAAAATAACAAACTCTTGATAGAAGAATAAAAAACTACAACTAACACCACAAACTCCTCGCCATCCCCGTGGTAGATGCTACTTGTTCAGAGCGGCAAGGAGAATGACTGGGGGGCGGAGCCAGAGGGGGAGCTATATGGACAGCTCTTGCTGTGTGCTCTCCTTGCCTTTCCCTGTGGGGGAGAACATTTCCCACAAGTAATGGATGACGCCGTGGACCGGACACACCAATGTTGGAGAAAAAGGGTTATGCTTTTATGCACTGTAATGAAATATCTTCAAGTATCAAAGAACAAATTGTATTCTAAAATATAACTTTTATTTAGAATGATAAAAAAAGACAGCTTATATATTGTTTGTATTGCTGTCCTCACTTTTAAATTAAAAACACTTCTCCTTAAGTTGACATATGTTATTTATTTAATTTAGAGTTGGTTAAGGTGACAAGAATTATAAGGTATGGTATCCTAATGACTTCTTACTCTAATTTCCCAAATTATCTTGCCTTATATCTGGCTTGTTTTGGAAATTATGATAAATTGATTGTAGGCTTTTTTAGAGAACTTTTCAATTCCTAGATCATACTTGTCACTAATATGTTTAAAATTAAACGTGATAAACAAGTGGTAATGTGGAAATTGTGGCTATATATATTAATAGTAAATTGAGTTGAACTCTACTTAGATTTTACTTATAGTTGGATGTTTGTGCACACTTGGTTACTGAGTATTATAGTAACTTGTGGTATTATGCTTATTCTTTTAAGTTGATGCTCTGGAAAAAGAGCTGATAGAAAGAGAGTTCTACAATTATCTGCAGCTTAAAATAATATAGTATTTAGACTGGTTCTGTATCAGCTAAACGTATGCTGATATTACAGGTGATATTGTACTTATATAATATCATTTTAGCTTGTGTATTCTTATATTGAAGCCATATAAGGCTTATTAGATTCAAGCTTATTATTTAGATCTTATGTGCTGAAATATTAGTACAATTGTAATAGCTATTCAATAGCTGGATTTGCTCTGCTGAACGGTTAAATATACTGCTGCATTTGCTAGGTGGAAAAGAAAACAAAATGTTTTTCTTTAAGATCCTGTGTTCAGTATATTGTTGTATCCGTTAGTAATTTTGATACATTGTATGTTTTGTATAGCTAAAGAAAACTAAACGGAAACCCCTTTTTAACCTGCTCTCCTAAGTTTAAAAACAAAGTTGTACTTGATAAATTAGAAGTTGGTAAAGTAAAATAATTGGTAACAAAGGTGGATAAAAAGTTAACAATGTGGACTAGTTATAGCTTATGACACAGAAGTGCCTACAGCTTCAACAATCTGCTAATGTGGCTTAGAAAACATCAAAAAGCAGCATAATAATATAAGTATAAGATTTGATGTAATTTACAAAACTACAGCATTTCATTTGTAAACTAATATAGACAAAGATATTTCATATAAACTTTAAAAAGACTCAACTAAATTGCAGTAAACGGTGAAAAGCTAACAGCAGCTGGCAATAGTTTTTAACATAACATGCTTATAGCATAGTTTAAAAGACAAACACAAACCGTTTTTAGCTAAAACAACAAACATTATAAGTGGAGGCAAGAGGAATAACCTCCAATAATCATATAGTTTTCTTTAGCTATACAAAACATACAATGTATCAAAATTACTAACGGATACAACAATATACTGAACACAGGATCTTAAAGAGAAACATTTTGTTTTCTTTTTCACCTAGCAAATGCAGCAGTATATTTAACCGTTCAGTGGCACGATCCGATATACAGCGTAGTTTGCGGCGCAAGCGAGGGAACCCGCGTCGCCCGCAGTTTCAGCTTGCAATTTGAGCTATCCAATATACAGCGCCGTCAGATGCTAAACTGGCGTAAGTAGGAAAAAACGGCGATCAGCTAAAATGTGCGCAAATACAAATTTTAGTCGTCGCAATTACTTGTGCCAGTATTTTGTTCACGTAAAGTCTCAATAAAGTGTAGTTTTATGCAAATTAGCCTACGACTCGTAAAAAATTACGCCAGTTCTAAGAGATACGCCACGTAATGACGAGATTCAAAATTCATACTTAAACCCCTGCGCAGCCACCATTTTCTTTAGTGTGTTTGGTCGGTTCTTGGAGCTACAGCACACTACAGTGAGTAGGAGAAAGTCGTTAGAGTAGAGAGAGAGGCGCATTGCATAATATTTAGTTAGGTCGGATTTGGTGGATTTGTTAAGCTTGTACATTACTGTCACTTTTTTACATATTGCACACATTTTGCATACACACATATACAAAATACACCACACTTTTTTTTTTATAACACCTTACACATTTTATTTATCTTTTACAGTGTGAAAGGCTGAGTGTTTGGTTGTGATTGTGTGTGATTGAAGTGGGAGTGAGTATGTGAGTGTGTGTAATGTGAGGATGTCAGGGAGAGCTAGGGCAGGGGGGAGGAGGGAAGGGGAGTTGCAGGGAGAGGATTATGGACAGGAGGAGCAGCAGAGTCCCCGTCAGGGAGTGAGCGGAGTGGGGAGAGGGAGAGCTAGAAGGGAGGATGGGAGTGGGGTTGCCCCAAGGCCAGGCACACTCAGAAGAGGGATAGAGGGTGCACATGGGGATAGAAGGGGAGAGGAGGGAGAGGATAGGGAGGAACCCACACCAGGGACATCCCAGGGAGGGAGCCAGGCGGCCCAGGACGATGAGCGTATGAGGTGCCCCAACTTCACATTCGCTGAAAACCTCGCTCTAGTCCAGGCTGTCCTCGAGAACCATACCGCTCCCTCTTTGGCCAAGAAAAGGGCAAAGGAGTTGCCCGTAGGCGTAAAGATGCCTGGCAGAAGGTGGTGGAGGCCGTTAATGGTGTGTCCCAGCAGAGGAGGAATGTGGATGGCCTAAAGAAGAGGTGGAACGACTGTAAGAGGAGAGTTAAGGAGAAGATGGACCAAGAAGCAATGTCCCAGAGGGCAACAGGAGGTGGACCTCACTATGAGGCGGAATACAACGAGTGGCAGGAGCTGATTCGTAGGTCCCTGAGCGTCACAGCAGTCCGTGGACTTCCAGGGGCACGTGACTCAGGGATTGCAACATCAGCACAGCATGCTGGTGAGTAACATCCCACATACCAGTATTATATGTATTTGAGTTATAACATCCTATATTGTCACACATTCATGCACACAATGAGGAGCATGGTATTTGGCGTACTAACAAAAACATCTACAATGAGATTTAACATTAAAGGGACATAAAACCAAATCTTTTTATTTCATTATTCAGATAGAGAATACAGTTTTCAACAACATCCCAATTTACTTCTATTATCTATTTTGCTTCATTATTTTCTTAATCTTTGTTTATTAAATATCAATGCACATGGGTGAGGCAATCACACGAGGCATTGATGTGCAGCCACCAATCAGCAGCTTCTGAGCCTATCTAGATATGCTTTTCAGCTAAGAATATCAAGAGAATGAAGCAAATTAGGTAATGGAAGTAAATTACAAAGTTGTTTACAATCGCATGCTCTAGCTGAATCATGAAAGAATCAAAATGGGTTTAATGTCCATTTAATGCTACTTAACACATTGAAATTCATGATATTAGGGGGAATAGTGAAATACTAACATATCTCAGAGTAACACAGGCCACAAGCCACATGTAGATTTTTCAGTAAATGGACACTATAGTCATCACAACCATAGTGTCACTTAAAGAACACATTTTCTCCATCACTGACATGTACACAGAACTATTTTATGAAACACATACATGTATACTTTGCATATTAAAAACCCTCATATCACAAATCTCAATGTGCACATGCATGTTATAGAGTTTGACATGAGAATGTGTATAGGCCCTAGCATGTACATTGTATGCCCACATGGATATATATCTGACTGTACTAATCCCTCTCATCATTTGACTCCTCCACAGAACCTCCAGTCACCAGGTTGCCAACGCCCATGCATCCCCCTCCACCACCAGAACAAAGTATTTCTCCACCTCCACCACTGGTCCGGAGAGTCCAGCAGGAGTATGCCAGGCATGACCTGGGTTGGACTGCCTCAATTGACAATCCGAATGTTATGCCGCCAGCATTACATGAGGATACCTGTCAGGAGCCCTGGCTGGAGGACTATTCCTTTGGCTTGGAGGGGGAGCCAAGCCAGCCCCGAAGGGTAGATGTCTTTACCCCCCCCCCAACAATATCAGGCCACTCCGGGATTCTACCAGCAGGCTGAGTGGGTGCACACCAGCAGGCAATGGGACTATCAGTCCATCCGGACATCTGCACCATCTGCTGCACTTGGAAGAGCTCCACCAGCTGAGATTCCACAGCCCGCACCTCCAGCTGAGATTCCACAGCCCGCACCACCAGCTGAGATTCCACAGCCCGCACCACCAGCTGAGTTTCCACAGCCTGCACCACCAGCTGAGATTCCACAGCCCGCACCACCAGCTGAGATTCCACAGCCCGCACCACCAGCTGAGATTCCACAGCCCGCACCACCAGCTGAGGATATAGAAATGGAACCGGTGCCTAGAGTCCCTGCTGGGGAAGAGCCCATGGATCCGCTGACTTCCGCCATGGGCGATGAATACATTGCCCTACAGAGGAGGCAAACAGTAACCTGCGAGAGTCTCACATCAACCTGCGAGAGAATGCAGAGGGACCAACGCAGGTTTTACAGGAGTCAACAGACTTTACAACAGCGTTCCATTGAGCTGCAACGGGACATGGCAGCATCTTTAACTGCTATGGTCCAGAATCAATCTCAGATGCTGAGAGTAATGTCTGACATGCAGATTCAGAGTGACAACAGATGGAGGGAACAGAACCAACTGTTGAGTGTGTTGGTGGAGCATTTCACCCACCAGCAGGACATTGCCTCCAGCATCTCATCTGTGGCAAGCACTCCTGCAGGATCCTCAGAATCAACACAACCCAGGAGAGGCAGGAGACCCACTCCAGGCCCCTCAGCCCCCTCATCTAAGAAGCCTAAAAGAAAATAAATCTTGTTATATTTAATCCTAAGTCTTGTCCTCTGTTTTTTACCATATAATTGTCATCCACATCCATGTGAGGGGTGTTTTAGTACACTAATATCTTTGAAAATATAATAAGGCCTGTGTGGAAATGCCCCAGAAAAGGTAATATCATCATGTTTATGACATATTCATGTTCTCTAAACCACATCACATAGTTGTGTATGAAGGGTACATATACTGTAGTGATAATCACTTTTAAGATGTAAATCAAGGTTTCTCACATCCAATAGAAATTGACCCATGTGCAGGGATAGGCATGAGCCAAGGCTGTTGCTGACATTTTCTAAGGTAAAGAGTTTTAGTGAAGGACACCTTGCCTATCCCTGCACATGGGTATATATATCTAAATAATAATGTTTTTACAGAAGGTGTGAACATAAGGTATAAACATCCATTTTCATTCCTCAAAATGATAGTCAATAAATCATAGTGACCAAAACATGAATTGAACTAATGATATATTTTCAGTAATTAGGGTGGTTAAGGGAATGGGGGTGGGATGTAGTAGTTTCAGTTACATGCAGTGGAACTCCGCAGTATGTAATTCGATGACCAGCTGCAGCAGGGGCAGCACCATCACCATGGACCTCAGCAACAATTATAGATTCAGCATGTGTAGACGGAACAACAGGGGATTGTAGGGCTTTCAGCACCCCTTGGGCCCCATGATGTCCCCCTGGGCCCCATGATGTCTTCCTGGGCCCCATGATGTCCCCCTGGGCCCCATGATATCTCCCTGGGCCCCATGATGTCTCCCTGGGCCCCATGATGTCCCCCTGGGCCCCATGATGTCTCCCTGGGCCCCATGATATCCCCCTGGGCCCCATGATGTCTCCCTGGGCCCCATGATGTCTCCCTGGGCCCCATGATGTCTCCCTGGGCCCCATGATGTCCCCCTGGGCCCCATGATGTCTCCCTGGGCCCCATGATGTCTCCCTGGGCCCCATGATGTCTCCCTGTGCCCCATGATGTCTCCCTGGGCCCCATGATGCACCCCTTTGTGGTTGGTTTGACAAACTTGCAGGGGCAGGAATATTAAATGCTTTTAAGAGGTTAACTATTGTGATCAAGCTGCTGATATGTATGTTGTTAAGCATGCACTTGTTAGGCCTTCCGAGAGTTACGTTGGTTTCTAAGTCAGTGCAAGGGTTCCTGCGGCTGAAATTTGTGGCGAGATGAGATTGGAGTAGATTTTCTGAAATCTGCGTGCGTAAGTACTTACGCCGTATATTGGATACCAAACGCGTGTTTTGTATGTCTATGGCCCAAAAAACTACGGGCGACGCCAGAAATCTACGAGCGTAACTTCTAAGTTACACCGTATATAGGATACCAAACCAGCGCAAATATTGGCGTCGCCCACTTTTTTTATCGGATCGGGCCCCAGCAGAGCAAATCCAGCTATTGAATAGCTATTACAATTGTACTAATATTTCAGCACATAAGATCTAAATAATAAGCTTGAATCTAATAAGCCTTATATGGCTTCAATATAAGAATACACAAGCTAAAACGATATTATATAAGTACAATATCACCTGTAATATCAGCATACGTTTAGCTGATACAGAACCAGTCTAAATACTATATTATTTTAAGCTGCAGATAATTGTAGAACTCTCTTTCTATCAGCTCTTTTTCCAGAGCATCAACTTAAAAGAATAAGCATAATACCACAAGTTACTATAATACTCAGTAACCAAGTGTGCACAAACATCCAACTATAAGTAAAATCTAAGTAGAGTTCAACTCAATTTGCTATTAATATATATAGCCACAATTTCCACATTACCACTTGTTTATCACGTTTAATTTTAAACATATTAGTGATAAGTATGATCTAGAAATTGAAAAGTTCCCTAAAAAAAGCCTACAATCAGTTTATCATAATTTCCAAAACAAGCCAGATATAAGGCAAGATAATTTGGGAAATTAGAGTAAGAAGTCATTAGGATACCATACCTTATAATTCTTGTCACCTTAACCAACTCTAAATTAAATAAATAACATATGTCAACTTAAGGAGAAGTGTTTTTAATTTAAAAGTGAGGACAGCAATACAAACAATATATAAGCTGTCTTTTTTTTATCATTCTAAATAAAAGTTATATTTTAGAATACAATTTGTTCTTTGATACTTGAAGATATTTCATTACAGTGCATAAAAGCATAACCCTTTTTTTGACATAATTCACAACATTGTGATTTATGTTATTTCAGTAATACCTTCTTGCCTTTGTCTTGTTCAACAAGTAGGTCCAAGAGTGACCTCAATATATTTTTAGAAGGTTAATTTGACAAAAAAGATGCTTTTGATGTCTTTATTATTTATATAATTTTACAATTATGAATGTACCCCTGGTTAAAGGGACATTCCAGTCAAAATTTTAATGCACATAGATTTATTATATCTTTGAATAGAAACACATTTGCACTACACATGTATTGGCAAAAATGCTTCTAGTAAAAGTAATCACTGTTTTAGTGTTAACATTTTTCTCTGCGTGTGCATGTGAAGCATAGCTAGATATTGTCACTGCCCCCACATTTTAAATAATGCAGCTGCTCAGAGCACCAGTGGGGATTGCATCATATCAGCAATTAACAAATTGAGTCATTGCCAGATGGTACAAGCATCTTAGGCTCTCTGAGCAAGTGTTGTGTTTAAAATGCTGTTGCACGTTGCATACTTAAATACACTTTTGAAACAGCTATAGCTTTCAAAAGAAGCATTTTTGCTAATGCATGTATATTACAAAATTGCTTCTGTTCAATACTGAAATGCACCCATGTGGTTTCCAATTTTGGCTGGAATATCCCTTTAATTTTTTTGTGTTTTCTTGAAACTGGATAGAAAAAAATAATCTTTGATTATCTTGAGGGTACCATATTACAGAGACATTATGCTTTTTATGGGTTTGCTTTTATTCCTACACATTTCCTGCATGGTTACAATCATCACTAGTTCTAAGCACTACATTTCTAAACACACAGGAGGTCAATGGCCGCCAGACAGGGTTATTATGCCCTATGTCTACGGTATCGTCTGCTGGAATGGCTGATCTTACGTTGCTGCCTTCTAAGAGAACTCCTGTGTCTCTTCATAGGGGAAGATTTTCTACGTCCAGGCCCCTTCCTAGCACGATGGCTTTGGTGTTTTCTGGTTGTCATTTTTGCCATTTTGATGTTTGATATCAGGTGATGAGCAAGCAACTGATGTTTTGAGATATCCAGTAGCCAGCCAAGTATTTATAACCATAGTAATTTATGACATCACAGACCACACATACATTGGGTGTCTGATTGGCTGTGACTGGATAAGACTGGCTGACACCAGATAAGGCTGTCAATGGATAAGATTGGATGGGATTTGTTAAGCCTGGCTTGGATTAGATAAAACTAGCTGTGACAGAATAAGACTGACTGTGACAGGTTGCAGCGTGTATGTAATAATTGTGTTGTGTGTACATAGTGGACTACATAACAAGCAATATTTGCACTCCACTTAGTAATACCAGTGCACGCAAATGTGCTCTGGTATTACAAGTTAGCCGCAATGCAAACACGGCCTTGCGTTCGCATTGCATGTAAGCATTGTGCTCGCTAAAGCGCACTTCCTTAGGCTCTAATGGGAGCCTCGTTCTAATGCCATGAGACATGGCTGAGAGCCTAGCACAGTGAAGGGGGTAAGCCACGCAGCGATGGGCAGCAAATGTTATATAAATACAGGGAGTGCAGAAATATTAGGCAAATGAGTATTTTGACCACATCATCCTCTTTATGCATGTTGTCTTACTCCAAGCTGTATAGGCTCGAAAGCCTACTACCAATTAAGCATATTAGGTGATGTGCATCTCTGTAATGAGAAGGGGTGTGGTCTAATGACATCAACACCCTATATCAGGTGTGCATAATTATTAGGCAACTTCTTTCCTTTGGCAAAATGGGTCAAAAGAAGGACTTGACAGGCTCAGAAAAGTCAAAAATAGTGAGATATCTTGCAGAGGGATGCAGCACTCTTAAAATTGCAAAGCTTATGAAGCGTGATCATCGAACAATCAAGCGTTTCATTAAAAATAGTCAACAGGGTTGCAAGCAGCGTGTGGAAAAACCAAGGCGCAAAATAACTGCCCATGAACTGAGAAAAGTCAAGCGTGCAGCTGCCAAGATGCCACTTGCCACCAGTTTGGCCATATTTCAGAGCTGCAACATCACTGGAGTGCCCAAAAGCACAAGGTGTGCAATACTCAGAGACATAGCCAAAGTAAGAAAGGCTGAAAGACGACCACCACTGAACAAGACACACAAGCTGAAACGTCAAGACTGGGCCAAGAAATATCTCAAGACTGATTTTTCTAAGGTTTTATGGACTGATGAAATGAGAGTGAGTCTTGATGGGCCAGATGGATGGGCCCGTGGCTGGATTGGTAAAGGGCAGAGAGCTCCAGTCCGACTCAGACGCCAGCAAGGTGGAGGTGGAGTACTGGTTTGGTCTGGTATCATCAAAGATGAGCTTGTGGGGCCTTTTCGGGTTGAGGATGGAGTCAATCTCAACTCCCAGTCCTACTGCCAGTTTCTGGAAGACACCTTCTTCAAGCAGTGGTACAGGAAGAAGTCTGCATCCTTCAAGAAAAACATGATTTTCATGCAGGACAATGCTCCATCACACGCGTCCAAGTGCTCCACAGCCTGGCTGGCAAGAAAGGGTATAAAAGAAGAAAATCTAATGACATGGCCTCCTTGTTCACCTGATCTGAACCCCATTGAGAACCTGTGGTCCATCATCAAATGTGAGATTTACAAGGAGGGAAAACAGTACACCTCTCTGAACAGTGTCTGGGAGGCTGTGGTTGCTGTTGCACGCAATGTTGATGGTGAACAGATCAAAACACTGACATAATCCATGGATGGCAGGCTTTTGAGTGTCCTTGCAAAGAAAGATGGCTATATTGGTCACTGATTTGTTTTTGTTTTGTTTTTGAATGTCAGAAATGTATATTTGTGAATGTTGAGATGTTATATTGGTTTCACTGGTAAAAATAAATAATTGAAATGGGTATATATTTGTTTTTTGTTAAGTTGCCTAATAATTATGCACAGTAATAGTCACCTGCACACACAGATATCCCCCTAAAATAGCTAAAACTAAAAACAAACTAAAAACTACTTCCAAAAATATTCAGCTTTGATATTAATGAGTTTTTTGGGTTCATTGAGAACATGGTTGTTGTTCAATAATAAAATTAATCCTCAAAAATACAACTTGCCTAATAATTCTGCACTCCCTGTATGTATATGCACATATTAACACATAAATATATATGTATATAAGCATATACATATATATTTACAATTCCCCATAGACCGCAATGTAAAGGCACTTTTCAGGAATTTTTTCTAACACCCCACACTCGCCTTTTTTAACCACTAAAAACTGCTTTGTGCAGTTGTTTTTTATTGGAAAAAATGCTACTTGTGGCCAATTGGGGCACTTTTGGAAAATGAATCAGAGATCTGATCTCTGGTTAATTTTCTGAGCACTAATTGCTACCACAAGCTCTCCACTTGTAATCTAGCCCAGTATGTCTGTATGTGTTGTGTGAGTGTGTAGTAGTCTGTTGTGTATATGTGTAAAAAATAGTGTGTGTGTAGAGCCTTTGTTTAGTATGTTTGTGTGTGGGCGTGTCATGTGATAGGTGTAGGGTGTGGGTCTATGTCTGTGGTACGTGAATCTACTGTAAGTTTGTTCTTTGTGGTGTCTGTGTGGTGTGTGTGTAATATGTGCAAGGAGTGTAGCATGTGTGAAGTTTGTGTAGTGTGTTGTCTTATGTATGGTGTATAGTGTAAGGGCAATGTGTGTGTAGTGAGTAGTTTGTTATGTGTGTAGTATGTGTTTGTCTGTAGTCTGACTTCCACTTATATTTAAAAGTACATACTACTGGACACTAATGCATGTACTAACTGTCCTCCAGGTTACAGCATCATTCAGATCAATGGCCTAGATTAAAAGGTAGTGCTTGAGCAAAAGCCTGAGACGTGCTAATATCTGGAGGTCTTATAGCGCAGCCGTGTTAAATCTTTCTCTTCATAGACTTTAATGGGGTACGCTACAAAACCCATTTCCATTTTTTTTCAAGCACTAACCCGAAGGTGCGCTAAAGCTAAAATTGCATTAACAAATTGTTGAAATACCTTTGTTCTTCACTGAGAAGAAAATTTTATTTTTGTTTATATATATTTATATATATATATATATATATATATATATATATATATATATATATATACACCCTGTTCCAAATTATTATGCCAATGATATCTTTCTCCTTTACCTAAATAATTGATGCAAACAACAGTCAGCATAATTCTCATGTTATCAACTATTAAGAGTACAATTCAAATTTTTTTGAACAAACCTCCTAATGATAACAGTATTTTTTTTCAAAATAAAAAACTTACAATGCACTGTTCCAAATTATTATGCACAGTAAGTTTCAAAACACTTTATAGGTTATAAAGAACTGAAAATTGTCATTTGTTGTGTTTGCAGCATATTTACTGAAATCAAAAGCTATTTCAATCAAACTTTGAACAGCATTTTAACTTTTTAAACATTTTAACGGATCACATTACATTTTAACATAGGACCTCTTATTTGATAGCAGCTTCACAAGTCTTGCATCAATTGAACTTGTGAGTTTTTGGACAGTTTCTGCTTGAATTTGTTTGCAAGATGTCAGAATAGCCTCCCAGAGCTGCTGTTTGGATGTAAACTGCCTCCCACCCTCATAGATCTTTTGCTTGAGAAAGCGCCAAAGGTTCTCAATAGGATTGAGGCCACACCATGACTTTCTCTCCTTTTATCCCCGTAGCAGCCATTGATGCAGAGGTATTCTTTGCAGCATGAGATGGTGCATTGTCATGCATGAAGATGATTTTATTATGGAAAGCATAGTTCTTCCTTCTGTACTAGGAAAGGAAGTGGTCAGTCAGGAACTCCACATACTTTGCAGAGGTCATATTTTCACCTTCGGGGACCCTAAAGGGGCCAACCAGCTCTCTTCCCATGATTCCGGCCCAAAACATGACTCCACCACAGCCTTGCTGATGTTGCAGCCTTGTTGTAACAGGGTGGCCATCCACCAACCATCCACTACTCCATCTATCTGGACCATCCAGGGTTGCACGGCACTCATCAGTGAACAGTACTGTTTGAAAATTAGTCTTCATGTATATTTCTGCCCAATGCAGCCATTTCTGCTTGTGAGCATTGGTTAGTGGTGGCCGAATGGAAGGTTTATGCACAGTTGCAAGACTCTGGAGGACTCTACACCTTGATGTCCGTGGGACTCCAGAGGTACCAGCAGCTTTAAATATCTGTTTGCGGCTATGCAATGGTATTTTAGCAGCTGCTCTCATGATCCGATGCATGGGTCTGGCAGAAATCTTCCTCAATGTGCCTTTATCTGCAAGAACCCTTCTGTGCTCTGAATCAGCCACAAATATCTTAATAGTGCAATGATCACGCTTAAGTTTTCGTGAAATATCTAATGTTTTCATACCTCGTGTAAGGCATTGAACTATTTCAATCTTTTCGGCAGCAGAGAGATACTTTTTCTTCCTCATATTGCTTGAAAATCGTGCTCTGCTTAATAATGTGGAACACCCTCCTTTAGAAGTTTTTCCTTTAATTGGGCTCACCTGGCAATCTAATTATCATAGGTGTCCGAGATTGTTTTCAGTGATCAAAAGAGCCCTGAGACACAATGCCATCCATGAGTTAAACTGAAAAAAAAATATTTAATCTTTGTGACACTGAAATAGAATTTGCATAATAATTTGGAACAGGGTGTATATATATATATATATATATATATATATATATATATATATATATATATATATATAATATATACACATACACACACACATATATATATATATATATATATATATATATATATGTAGATAGATAGATAGATAGATAGATAGATAGATATAAATATAGATATAATGAAAGTTATGCTTACCTGATAAATTATTTTCTTTCAGAATGATGATGTTCCACAGTCCTCCTGTCAGGGTGCCAGAAATCAGACCGAGACGAGAAGTGCAAAAATAATCACACCTTTATTAATAGGAAAAAATAATAAGAAGTCCACAAGTCAAATAACAAGCCAGGAGCCAAAGCAGAGCTGGTAGTCAGACGAGCAGAGTCAGGAGCGAAAGCAAATAGTCAGACGAGCTGAATCAAGAGCCAAAGCGAGTAGTCAGACAAGCCCACCTGGTTCAAAAACCCTCTGCGCTGAATAGGATCGCCTCCATATCACTGAGGTAGAGGTGCAGAACCGGACATGCTCCTGGTAGGACTAGGTGCAGCAGCGGAAACAGGATCAGCCATAACTTGCGGGACACTTTGGTCCAAATGTGCAGTGCGAGTCAGCAGGGTTTGCAGGGCTAGTGCAAATTGATCCAAGCGGTGATCCTGTTCATCCATCCTGGAAATTATGGCAGATAAAGGTGGATTATTAGCACCATCAGGATTCATGGTCTTTGCGTAATGTCAGGGTGCCAGGAATCAGACTGAGACGAAAAGTGCAAAATTAATCACACCTTTATTAATAGCAAAAAATAATAAGAAGTCCACAAGTCAAATAACAAGCCAAGAGTCAAAACCAGAGCTGGTAGTCAGACGAGCCGAGTCAGGAGCCAAAGCAAATAGTCAGACGAGCTGAATCAGGAGCCAAAGCGAGTAGTCAGACGAGCTGGAATCAGGAACAAGGAAAACAGCAGAGTTAGGAACAAGCCAGGGATCAGGAACCAGGAAGGACGTAAGACAGCCAGGTAATACAGAGGAACTCTAACAAACAGGTCTGAGACAACGCAAAGGCAAAGCATACTAAACAGAGACCCTTTAAATGATAAGTGATGGCATCACAATTCTGAGACTGCATCCTGTCTCACACGGATGATGCACACCAGTCTGGCCATAAAAGGAAGTGCAGGAAATGAGCAGCATCCCCCACAATACACCATAGTCAGCAAGAGAGGTGAGTAAAATGGCTGCCAGCAGCACATGGCAAACAAAACAGGGAAAAAACCCTGACACCTCCATAACATATGGGATATATTTCTTGCCACTAGGAGGAGGTCAAGAACCCATATCAGTGCTTAAAATCCCTCCCACCTCCCATCTCTCTCTTAGTTTAATGTATAGCCGAGTAGAGAATAGGAAACATAAAGGTAGGAAAGGCAAAGCAGGGTCTGTAAAGGTGTCATTAGAAAAAAAAAATTGAAACAGGCAGGACCTGTGGAACATCGTCATTCAGAAAGAAAATAATGTATCATCAGGTAAGCATAAATGTTGTTTTCTTTCATAAAATGGTGATGGTTCACAGTCCTCCAAAACATATAGGATCAATACCCAAGCAGATGGTCTATGTTACGAAAAGGATGGGACAATTTTTCTGGCAGTTCCTATTTAACCGACACTGCAGCCTGAAGGACTTTCCTGTCAAAAGCTGCTTGCAAAGAAGCAAAAACATAAAAACGATAACATTTGGGAAAAGTATGCAGAGAGGACCTTGTGTCAGCTTTGCAAATCTGCTCCAAAGATGCATTATTTTTAAAAGCCCACAATATTACAACGGCTCTTGTAGAAAGAGCTGTGATACGCTTAGGAGGTGACTTTCTTGCCATCAAGTAAGCCTTGTGAATCACTTGTTCAGGCCAAGAGGCCAACGCTACCTAAGTAGCATTTTGTCCTTTACTGTAACAGTCACTCCTTAGAGTTAGAAGGATCTGGACACAATGAAGGAATAATATTTTCTTGATTGATATTTTCCATAGAAACTACCTTTGGAAGGAAATCATATTTGGTACAAAGTACAGCCTTATCCTTGTGAGTAATCAAAAATGGAGACTAACAAGACAGTGCTGACAATTCAGAAACTCTTTGCAAAAGAGATTGCTAACAGGAAAACTTTCTAAGACAACAGTTTGATGTCAATGTAATACATTGGCTCAAAGGGAGGACCTTGTAATATAGAAATAACTAGATTAAAATTCCAGGGTGGAGAAACAACAACTGACCTAATTCAAACTAACACCTGGACAAATGTTTGAACATCAGGAAGTTTAGCCACCTTCCTATAAAAAAGAATAGATAAAGCAGAAATTTGACCTTTCAGGAAACTAGCGGGCAAAACCTTGTCAAGGCCGTCCTGTAAAAATTGAAGAATTCTAGGAATCATATAGGGATACCAAGAAAACTGTTTGGAAGAGCACCACACAAAATAGGCCTTTCAAAACTTTATATTTAAAGGCTAACTATAGCCATGTTTGTATGCCTGATGAAACAGCGTTTCTGAAAAAGACACAGAGACATTGTGCTTTTATGAGTTTGCTTTTATTCCTACACATTTCCTGCATGGTTACAATCATCACTAGTTTTAAGAACTGCATTTCTAAACACACAGGAGTTCAATGGCCGCCAGATAGGGTTATTATGACTTTATCAAAGTTTCAATAACCGAATCTGAGAAATCTCTTTATCTCAAAACTAAGCGTTCAACCTCCACATCGTTAAATTTAGAGATTTGAGATCCTGATGGATAAAAAGGACCTTGCGACAATAGGTCTTGTCTTAGAGGAAGAATCCACCCCTCACCATACCCACAACTCAGTTTTACAAACTTTGCCTCCTATGGAGGTGGTGAAGAAAGTTTGTGCTTGATTTTTATGAATTCTTCTATGATAAGCGCTTCTAAGCATACTGAAGCCCAATTCCTCTCAGAGCACAGTGTTTGTCAGAGGGATGTGAAGAGAGTATCGCCTATTGTTTTTATGGTTTCTCTCACAGGAAATCTATTCAAGGGTTCTCTGTTATCGGTCATAGGGATTCCTCTCCTACCTCCCTTTTCAGATCGACAATATACTCTTTTATACCATTACCTCTGCTTATAGTTTTCAGTACTGGTTTGGCTATCTGCTATATGTGGATGGGTGTCTTTCGGTAAGTATGTATCTTTATATATCATATCAGCTATGGTTTGGCGCTTTATGTATTAATATAAAGTTTTAAATATATGTATTTTAATTATATTTGCCTTGAGTCAGATCTATGTGTATTTCCCATTGCAGTCTAAACAAACAGTTTCATTATAGGAATCATGTTTGGGAAGTTTAGTTAAACTTTTTTCTTACCTGGGGTTCAGCCTTTTTCTAATTTGACTCGTTTTTTCATGGTCAAATCTAAATTTGCGATGGCGCAAAATGCTGTTTTTTACTGCGTCATTCTTGGCGCAAAATTTTTTTGGTGCGAAGTTGCACCTTTGATAGTGCAAATTTCGTCATTTCCTGCGTCTTTGTTGACGCTAGTTATTTTTGCCGTGAAATTGCGTATGTTATGATGGTGTTAGTTTAGCGCCAACATTTTTCAATCATTCTTGGCACCAAATTTTATTTTACAACTCTCCTTCTATTGCTCGCTGTTTTCATGAACTTTGAAAGCTATTATGCCTGATTTTTTATTTTATTATAAGGGCCCTTGGTAGTTTGGGGGGTGGAGGTTTGTATAGGGTTAGGGGGTCTTTGTATTCTTTTTAAAGTTAAAGAGCTGGTTATCTTAGGGCAATGCCCTACAAAAGGCCCTTTTAATGGCCTTTGGTAGTTTATTCTAGAGTAGGGTTTTTTATTTTGGGGTGTTTTTTTTTAAAGGGTATTAGAATAGGAATTAATCTTTTTTTTTATATAATTTTTTTTGTAATGATAGTTTTTTTATTTTTTGTAATGGTAGGTTTTTTATTTTTGGTAATGTTAGGTTTTAGTGTAAGGCAGGTTAGGTGTTTATTTATTTTAACTAGGTAGTTAGTAAATAGTTAATAACTATTTACTAACTAGTCTACCTAGTTAAAATAAATACAAACTTACCCGTGAAATAAAAATAAAACCTAAGATAGCTACAATGTAACTATCCTATACTATAAAAGGCCAAGTGTGTTTGTCCGAAGCTGTCATGTGCAGTAGAGACAGCACGCGGACAAACACACTGGCCTAAGTCCCTACCTGTTCTGCCGACTGCGCCGAGCAGAAGTGGGCGTGGCCGATCGTGAAGGGGGCGGGGCCTAACACGAAAGTCCGTGAAAGGGGAGGAGCCTAGCGTGAAGGCCCGTGAAGGGCCGTGGAGAGAGCTCAAACAGCTCAAGAGAGGGTGGAGGGATGTGGGGAGATGTGGGGAGATGTGGAGAGATGTGGGAGATGTGGAGTGAGGGGGGAGATGTGGAGAGAGGGGAGAGATGTGGAGAGATGTGGAGAGAGGGGGGAGATGTGGAGAGAGGGGAGAGATGTGGGGAGATGTGGAGAGAGGGGGGAGATGTGGAGAGAGGGGGGAGATGTGGAGAGAGATGTGGGGAGAGGGGGGAGATGTGGAGTGAGGGGGGAGATGTGGAGAGAGGGGGGAGATGTGGAGAGAGGGGGGAGATGTGGAGAGAGGGGAGAGATGTGGGGAGAGGGGGGAGATGTGGAGTGAGGGGGGAGATGTGGAGTGAGGGGGGAGATGTGGAGTGAGGGGGGAGATGTGGAGTGAGGGGGGAGATGTGGAGAGAGGGGGGAGATGTGGAGAGAGGGGGGAGATGTGGAGAGAGGGGGGAGATGTGGAGTGAGGGGGGGAGATGTGGAGAGAGGGGGGAGATGGGGAGAGATGTGGGGAGAGGGGGGAGATGTGGAGAGAGGGGGGGAGATGTGGGGAGAGAGAGAGAGGGGGAGAGAGAGAGGGGAAAGAGAGAGGGGGGAGAGGGAGAGAGAGGGGGAGAGGGAGAGAGAAAGAGAGGAGAGAGAGAATGAGAGAGAGAGAGGGAGAGAGAGAGAGGGGGGAGAGAGAGAGGGGGGGAGAGGGAGAGAGAGAGGGGGGGAGGGGAGAGAGAGGAGAGACACAGAGAGAGGGGAGAGAGAGAGAGGGGGGGAGAGAGAGTTGGGGAGAGAGAGAGGGGGGGAGAGATAGAGGGGCAAGAGAGAGAGAG